>NC_092206.1:37100997-37154854 GCF_043381705.1 Parasteatoda tepidariorum
GCACATTAGGACCCATAACCCTCATAGAACAATCCCTGACGTCTGTAAGCTACTTGAACATAGTTGCAGACCAGGTTCACCCATTCATGGCAACAGTTTTTCCTGCGGGGGACGGTGTTTACCAACAGGATAATGCACCATGTCATAAGGGTCGAATCGTCATGGATTGGTTCGAGAACCATTCCAGTGACTTTCAATCATGTCTTGGCCCCCAAATTCACCTGACCTTAATCCAATAGAGCATTTGTGGTCCTACATGGAAAACCAAATTCGTGCTGCCACTCTACCCCCTCGCAATGTGGGGGAATGGCAGGACCAGTTGGTGAGCACTTGGTACCAGATACCTCAGACTACCTATCAGCACCTTGTGGAATCAATGCCACGGAGGGTGCAAGCAGTTTTGAGGGCTAAAGGTGGTCCTACATGTTATTAGCATGGTGGTCATAATGTAATGGTTCTTCGGTGTATATACTATACATACACTGTAAAAACTGTAATAAACCTTCTGAATATGATGATTATTTATTTGCTATAGAATAGAATGATATCAATAATGTGAATAATGTAGAAAGTGATTTGTCATAATTTGAATGAATTATTCAATACAATTTAATATAAAAAGAAATATAGACTAAATTTTGTTAAGAGTTATTAAAAACTCAAACGATATAATTAAGTTAACACTAAAGATAAATACATAATTAGTAAAAAATTCGTCTAAACACTAGAGTGGTGATTTAACTAAAAAATAAAGCATCTTTAAATATATTTCCCAATATCCATTATAAGGAATAACGCAAACGAGATCTAAATAATACTTTATTTATTGTATATAACTAGTAATAAATTTAAATAACTCATTTTTTATGTTTAATTTAATTTCAAAACAGTTTTTTGGATTTTGAGATATCATTTAAAAAAAGTTATTTAAATATTTATAATACATTATTCTTGTAAAAAATTTGTAACGTAAATATTCATCTCTCACTATTTTTATAAAAAGCAAGAAAAAACAAGCAAATATACAATAGATTTATTTTCGAAAATTCCATTGAGAATTCGTGTTAATGCTTTGAAACTAAAAAGAACTTAATTTAATGAAAAAAACAAGCATTTCAAACCCCTTGGAAAGAAATACATATAAACAACTGAAAATAAAAATAGTTTTTTAAAAAAAAGCAATAGGTGTTTATATTTAAATAGTAGTTCATTAAATAAACATTTCTTTTTCTTAATTATTCTTGTTTCAAACACGAAGAAAAGATGAATAATTTTAATTTAAGTATTTTCATAGACAATAAAACTTTTTTACCTCTTTATCTAACTTTTTCTTAAACCTACGCAACCTTCTCAATTTACAGTGTTTCATAGAAATTTCAAAACCTAATTAATTATTTCTTCCTTATCTTAATAAATGAAGCTGCTAATGGTTAGGAAGAATAAATAAAATATAGATGAACAAAATAAGGTAATAAATTTCAAACTTTTTCTACAATATTTCTTGCCCATCCTGCATATTTTTAACGTTTGTTTGATTGGCTTAAAAGGATTTCAATATAAAACCACTTGAGGCAAAAAAATTATGAGTCTGTTCAGCTTTCATTATTAGTTCACCGAAGATTTTTCTCTGCCATTCTTTTTTTATATTCCTCAGTGTATATTTAATGAGTATCTTAGTGTATCGACGAAAACACTTAGAGTGACTCTACCAGTAGAATATTTTATTTTACATTATAATCGGCGTTGAGCAGTCGACATCATTCTGAGTTTACAACTATCAATGCTAACTTTTTATTTTTGTAATTTTGAACCCAACCTAGAAGACAAGGGAACTTCTAGATCAAACATTGCGTGAAACTAGTCTTCGTGGAGGTCTTTTTGATTTAGTTAACCAGCATTTGCGTTACATGGAAAGGAAAACCACAAAAGGTTAGCTTGGCGGAAGGGGCCTCTAACCCATAATCCATCTACCACTGAGGATATTTAACGCTAACATTGTGGTCGGTGCGAGCCGGGTGCGGAATTCATACGACCAGCCATTGTTGGGATATAAACCTGGGTCACTTAGATGGGAGGTGAGTGCTCTATAGACGAGTATATTACACAGTATACTAGTATATTTGTAACATTGCATATTAGTATTAGACAAAGTATATTATCTCTATTATAGATTACTAGTAGAAAAAGATTTTTTCCCATCATTTTATTTTTACTTCTTAGTTTATAATTAATTGCCAGTATACTTACTTAGTGAATATATAAACTTCATGCATATTAAATTATCAGTACATTTATTTAGTGCATATTAACTTAGTCTATCGAAGCGAAACATTGTGAGCGTCTCTATTACTCAGTTGTCATGATTACAAAAAGATTTTTTTCACTCTAACTTATACTCCTTAGTGTTTCATTAAATCATCATGAGTCGCTCTATTGCACAACTCTAATTTTTAGTAGGTTTTTTTCCCACCAGTTTACTTTTTCTTTTTAGTGCATATATAGTATATTGTTTTAGTGTATACTGAATTATCAATATATTAACTTAGTGTATCGATTCGAGAAACTCTAATTCTCTCTATTAGTAGACGAAGTATACTATCTCCATTAGTTTTGTATAAAAAATAGAGTTAAATTACAAAAGAAAATACATGCTATATATATATATATATATATTNGTGTCCCTATGCACTACCACACCTCATAGAGGACATGACAAAAATCAGGCACTGAAGAGATATTTATTGAATAAATCTTTTTTTAAATCATGCTTCCAAATGCTAGAGGTATCCTTTATTTATTTATTTATTTATTTATTTATTTATTTATTCTTCACTTTAAATCTATCTTAAAAATGAAAGGTAAATGAAAGAAAAAATATTTCTTTTGATAGCTATTGACATTTTAAGCATATATTTCTATAAATATTTTGAAACGATTACAATTTTCACATTTATTATGGCAAGAAAATATTATTGTCCTTCATAAGATTATCATCATAGTCAACAACAATCAATATTTTTAAGAATATTATATATTAAAGGAAAAAAAAATCTTTTCTGTCTTTATTTATCCTTATACTAAAATTATATGTCGTGTTTTATTTTTAAAATACTAGTGTTTCTACTCTCAGAATATCTGTAATAGTTTTGAGACAATGAGATTGACAATTTTGTGTTTATTACATATGCCCATATACCCATGTGGTACAAATTACATTTTTTCACAAAAATTAGCTCAGACGTTATGGAAAAAAAAGTATGAAAACACTCGGTTTGAGTTGAAATAACGTCGTGAAAGCACATGTTCGCGCATACCAAATAAAGGGTTGAGTGCTTATTCTTAACATCGAACAGAATTTTAAACAGTTACTTACTATTTATTATTTTAATTGAATGCGCTGAGTGAATATAGTTATTTTTATTGCATAATCATTTACTATTTAAGAAAAAAAGTAGCTGAAAGGTTAATATACAAAGCGTAATTACCAATTTATCTGTAAAATGTAAAGGCGGTTTGTACGCACTGCCGGTCACACTGACACAATTGTTAAAATAATTTAACGGAGGTTATTTTGCAATAATACAAAAATATGATCATTAATATTGCTTTAGGGTTTTAAACAGTTATTTACTATTCATTATTTTAATCACATTCGTTGAGTGAATACAGTGACTTCTATTGTATAAACATTTCTTACTTCTTAGCGTATATTAAATTATCAGTATTTTAATTCAGTGTATATTAACTTTGTGTAGATTAAATTAACAGTGTATCGATGTATATTAATTCAGTGTATCGAAGAGATAAACTATGAGTCTCTTTATTGCATAGCTCTCATCATTAGTAGAAGATTTTCTTTCTTGCCATTTTACTTTTTCTTCTTAGGGTATATAAAAGTATAAGTATATTTACTTAGTGTATATTAAGTTATCAGCATATTAACTTAGTGTATATTAAATTATCAGTATATTAACTTTGCGTATAGATTCGAAAAATTGTGAGTTTTTCTTTTGGTAAATGAATTATATTAGTATATTTGCAATATTATACATTAGTATTGCACATTAGACGAAGTGTATTAAATTAGTAGATCACTAATCAACGAAATGTTTTCCCCCATTTTACTTTTATTTATTGTTGTATAATAAATTATAAGTATAATAATTCAATCAGTGTATATAATCTTTGTGTATAATGAATTGTCATTATATTAACTTAATGTAACAAAATGAAAAACTGCGATTTTCTCTATTGCACAGGTCATGATTATATATGCAAAATGTATATAAAATTAGTGAATCGTGGCTATAAACTATGAGTCTCCCTCTTTTGCATTTATTTTGTCATTAGTAGACGAAACTATTTGTGTATAATGAATTGTCAGTATATTAACTTAATGAATATTAACTTAATATATCAAAATGAAAAACTTCGATTTTCTATGTTGCACAGAACATGATTATATATGCTAAGTGCATATTGAATTAGTGTATCATGGCTATAATCTATGAGTCTCCCTCTTTTGCATTTATCTTGTCATTAGTAGACGAAAATATTTGTGTATAATGAATTGTCAGTATATTAACTTAATGAATATTAACTTAATATATCAAAATGAAAAACTTCGATTTTCTCTATTGCACAGATCATGATTATATTTGCTAAGTGTATATTAAATTAGTGTATCGGGGATACAAACTATGAGTCTCCCTCTTATGCATATCTCTTGTTATTAGTAGACGAAAATGTCTTTTTTCCGCCAGTTAAATTTTAATACTTAGATTTTATTAAATACTATCTGAATACCAGCTGTTTGTACGCAGTTAAAAATAGTAAATAATAAATTGGTGTTAAGCGGTAAAATCATGCACCAAACTGAAAGATATGTACACACACAATTAATAAAGCAATTCCAATTTTTTTAATTATTTGATGCCATTTCTGATGGTTTTATGTTATCAGATTAAACTGCTTTTAAAATTCGTCAATCAAATTAAAGATTAATTATATTTAGTATCATTTGACATAATGGTATTGCTTGAGGTCAACTCCTGATAGTCAAAAATTACAATAATCAGCAATTTCGGAGTGCTTTAGAAACTGATTTCCACAGTACCTATTGTTAGTGTCCTAGTACCAATATTACTATAGTATTTAGTACCTATTAAAAACACCAATTCATATAATACCAGTAGTACCTATTACAAAAATTAATTACGATTATTCGTGTCAATAACAGCAACTTTTTACTGTTCTTGTATGCATTCGTACATAAGAACCGTATGAAATTTTTTAACACAAAACTTTTTTTCTTAATTCGTATCAATTACCAAAGTTTAATTACAATTCTCGAAAATAATTGGCAATGACACTGATATTTTTATAATCGCCATTAGCGAAATAATTTCGGTACATATTTCAGAGGCCATAAAAAATCGTCAAGCTATTATTGACGAAAGTGATGCCTAATTAAATGTGGTATTAAATACTACTGGTATTGACGTCATAGGTTCTGTGGTAAAAAGAATCTATTACACCAACATAGTTGCCTAAAATAAGCACTGCGATTATAGGTCTTTATAGCGCCTTACGAAACGAATAAGCACCACCCTAAGATCATCATACTACACATTCATGACGCCTAATTTAGAACCTTTATTTTTTTATATATTTGCGGTATATCACAGCGTGGCTTCATACTATTAGATTTACCATAAAATGAGTTCAACTCACCAAAATAAAGATTATCTAAACAAATGACATCAGCTAAAATGTGTTATTTAGAATTTACCGCAATTTTCCCATGGTTTAACAGACTTAACATCTTTTGGAATTTTCATTAAGTTTATAGAGCCACGCTTTAAAAGCTTGTCAATACAAGAAACACGTGATCTCTTATACCTTTTAAAATACAAACTGAATGGGTTCATCATCATACGTTGCGAAATTATTAATGCTGATTTTACTTGCACTAACCTAATTTAGTAATCAAAGATTAATAATAATAAAAACGCGTCATAAAACTTATTTTTGTTTGATTATCAAATTAGTTTGATTTTGTTTGATTGTAAGCTGGAAAATCACTCTGATTATAAAACATTTTTCAAATCCTATTAAAAAATTCTTCTTTTGGCATGCTCGAACCGGTAATCGGAAAGAGTTTTAATGTAGACTGTTAGGTCCACCATGTCTTCAAATGTATATACACCAAATTTGGGGAGGATCGATTTAGAATCTAGCATTTGTATAAAGTACATAAACATATACATATAAGCATTCTGCTTTATTTATATAGATATGTAAACTTGATATGCAATGAATAAACTGAATCTAGTCATCTTTTAATACAATCAAACCTAAAAATCGACCTAAGTTGGCTTATTTTAAAGTTATTATTTTACTGAAATTTGCCCCAATCTAAAATAATACTAATTTAGTTCTTCTAGCAATTAATCCTTTACAGCAATTTTTGTCTAGAATTTTTAACAGAAGAAAAAAAAGAATTCTTAACGGCCAAATGAAAAGAGGAAGAAGAAAAAATCCCATTTCTTCGTGAAGGGCAGACATTGATAGAAGGTACAGAAGGAAAGCTTAAATCAGAAATCACAAGTTGAAGGAGATCAACCAATCGATGAAGTCTCCCTATTTTCTTTGATAGAAGAGTCCTTTTGATTGGCAAGAAAGCGAAGAGTAATTGAGAGAATGGGAAAGCTTGTTCTCTCTTTCCTTCTCAAGAGGAAAACGAAATTGGGGATGTATTAAGCACCCTCCATACTCGCATGACCATCTACCATCCATCATAACTTGGATTGTGTCTCAGAAAAAAAGCCATTTTCCGTCTTCCGTGAAAAATGGCGGTTATTTTTGTAGTTTAGCTGCAACCGAGTGTAGGAGGGGTAGTGATTGCGTCAAGAGCAATCTCGGTCATTGCTATTATAAGGTTCAATATCACCTGCTTGACTTTCTTTACAGATGCCTTGTTTTCTTTCATAGGGATTTTTGTTTTCTTGTAGCTTTCTTTATTGCTCGGTTTTGCTTCCAATAATAATAAGAGATTGAAGCGTTCGTCATGTCATCAAATTAAATGAATTACTGCCAAATGCAGAAAGTTATGTATGAGATATATTAAAGTTGAAATATATATCAACATTATGCATTTTTAAACTAATAAGCCCCAATCTAAATTATGTTATAGGAGTTATTTGTTATTTTTTTAAAAAATTAGGTAAAGAGCAGAACTCTAAGATATTAGAAAAAGTTGTTTTTGTTTCGTTTCACTTATTTTAGATAGTTTTAATTTTTTAACCGTCACTTTTAACAATTATAAGAATTTGATAATATTATTTCATTATTTTAGTCTCATTTTACTCTAAATTTCTTTTTCTCATTATAATTAATAATTCACGATTAATATTAATGTACTGTAAAAAAGGGTTTCTCAAAATTGAGCAAAAATGAGTCGAAATAGTTCCCAATGTACTCAATTTGAACAATTTGTTATTAAACACAACATGTATTCATAATTTGATGCTTAAAAGAGATTGTGTTCAGTCTCAAAAATGAATATATTCTGTTTTGAGTATGTCATTATACTCAATAATGAGAACAAGGTGAATTCAAATTCGACTCAGAGCTATTTTTAGACATTATTGCTCTATGCATTGCAAGACTAGATGGATGCGTATACATTTTTAAACTGACAAGTTTAAATATAAATTCTGTTCAAGGGGTTGTTTGTTATATTTTTAAATTAGATTAAAATCAGTTTTTGTAACTGGAATTAAGAAAATTGTACTTTTGAATATTAAAAAAAGTGGTTTTTGTATTTTTTGTCAAAATTCATGCATCATTCCTTCGTCAAAAGCTCATCGAAATTCTTTGCAGTGAATAAGTCTAATTCATATTCTTTAGTTTGGTATTAAATGAAATCCTTATTGATATTAGATAAAATATTTGTATTTCAACTGCAAAAATTATTTAATGATAAAAAAAACATGTGTTCCCACTGTGAACGCGGTTCATGGAGGTTATGGCTCTCCAATTTTGGCACCAAGGGCATGATTGTGGTAATGTGGTCAGTATTATGCACAAGCCGCCTTAATTCTTTAATCAATCTGAAGTATCGGTCAATCTGAAGCTGTTCGGGCTTCAAGCCACCACTGCAGATCAAACCCCAGTCCCTCACAATAACATCTTAGAGTCAATCTAATGAAAATTAAAAAATGAGCATTGTTATTAAAGTTTTTCGTCTGTAATTTATATAAAATAAGTACCTCAGTTATAAAAAAATATCGTTTCCTTAATTTTTAAGCTAATCCAAACAATTTAAATAAAACACTTTCAAATACATTTTCCATGAAAATCTGGTGAAACTAATTTTAAAAGAATAAATAAAATAAAATTGCTGTGTTGTAGCTATTCCCAACGTAAGAAATAATAGTTTGAAATAAAATAAAAGGAAACAATAGTTTAATTAATAAAAACATTAAATTTTCTATATTTCATATTAAATAAAAACAGAATATAAATCAATACAATCGCTTATGAACACTCTGATACATTTTCCTATTACTTTCTATTAATTATAGTGGAAAATAATTTTTAAAACAATTCCTTAGTTATACCCACATTTCATATACGTAAGGTTTCTAACTAATCTGATTAAGTTAATTAGAACACTTTCAAATATATAACTTTCATGTATGAAAGAAAAAAATAATATTAAAAGGAATAAAAACAATGAATTTTCTACATTTTTGTTAAGGAATTATATTTAAAAAAAACAACAACTCTGTCTTCGAAAAATTCTAGTCATAAAGAGACGAGAAGATTCATTCAGCGGAAGTCTGGATTTCTTTTGAATTTATTTTCAGCGATATCGAATTCTAAAATCGTCTTGGAAAAAAAAATGTTCAGCAATAGAATGCATTCTTGCTACGGGAACTAGTTTTCTCTATTTTTCTGTTCGTGTGTATAGATATATTTTTTTGTAGCAAGAGGTTCCTTCTTTCGTTTATTCAATTTCTCTCTTTTTGTTGTGCAAGTGTGGAACTTTCTGTTGGAGGAAGATAAAATGTTTTTTTGTTTTTATTTTTGTTTGTATTTCATTTATTCATCAAATGGATTTTATTTGGTTTTCGTCTTTTCTTGAGGATTCTCTCATACTAAAGATATCCCTTTCTATCCACAGTGAATGTGTTTAGTGTGTTTTTTGGAAATATATCAAACCAGAGTTATCCTTCATAACTGACTAAAAAGATTTTTTCAGAACTATTTTTAACTTAGTTTTTCGTGCACATTTTCTTTATTTTCTAATGAATTTGTGTAGTTCTACACTGTAAAAAATTCCGGTGAAAAGTGCAGGCCATTTTTTTCAACCCAACTTTTTTTCAGTATCCGTAAAATTTATTTTACCCGTAAACTCTCTTTTACCCGTAAAATCCTTTTTACCCGTAAAATCCTTTTTACCCGTAAAATTCTTTTTACCCGTGAAATCCATTTTGATCATAAGATATTATACCGTAATTTTTACAATAATATTTGTTTAATTAAAGTGATTTAGGGATTTTACATTATTACTGTAGAAATTACGGTAAATGAATTTTTTTTGTTCCGTAAAACTTCACAGTGAATACAACCGGTACCCTGAGTGCCGATAGCTTAATTTGATCCGGAATTTTTTACAGAGTAGGACGATCTCTAGACTTTGGTAAAAACTGGCAGTGACAAATATCTAACCAAAACGTGGCATAAGCTAAACCTCGCATTATCGAAAATCCTCTTCAATGATATTTCGAATGCATAAAACTAAACTCATGCAATTCTGTTATACATTTTGTTATATATATTCAAGGTATTTTGTTCCTTAAATTTTACTTGTACCAATCCAAGACATTGTCGTACAAATTTTATGAAGCAAGATTCCAAAGGCATTTGGTCCAAATTCTAGTTTATTATAAAATGCGGACACTGAAATTCCTGAGTTTCAAGTTCAAAAAAGCAACTTTTTTAAATTGCTAAAATAAAAATTTCACTATGTATAAAACTATGTAAAAACTAAAAGAATTTCGTAAAATAGTAATGAATAATAGCATACAACTGCTAATATATAATCAAGCATAAGGCTTTGATATTTGAGTCAAGAGTATATAGAAAAGATATTTTAGAATTGCTATTTTAATTAATTAATTGAATTAATTAATAAAGCAAAGAAAATGGAATTGGGAATTAAGATTCATTTAAAGATTTATATTTTGTCTAAAATATTGAAAATTCAAAGCTTTTTAATTGTTTAGCAATCCTTTTCACCCTTCATATGCATTAAAAGGTCAAGGTCACGTTTTAAGGTGTTTAATTAAATTAATTGGCTTTGTTGAAACTTTAAGTAAACACAATGATTAAAACTTCAAAACTGAAATGCTGAATACTCAATGTATTAATTCGTTAAAATAACAATTATTTTGATTCTATAGCTACACTGAGTAAGAAAAAAAATTTGCTTGAAAATTTTTTATTAAATTGATTGGACTAGTTATAACTGCCACCTACTGAGAGTACGATAAAATACATTTAAAAGCGTTTCAGTAAGTAATTCAAATACTTGAAGACTAAGAAACTTTTTATAGTTTTGTGTTTGGACTATAGTTTTGTGTTATACTGTAATGTGTTATACTGTCAGTTTAATATAATACTACTAATTTGTGAGAAATAAAATTTCTAAAAGCACAAAGAATTGGACTAAACTGAATTAGTTTAAACAAATAAATTATTCATATTTCAATAAATTTATCTTGAATATAAATCCATTTCGTTTATTGAGTAATAAAGAAAAATGTAAGTTCTACAAAAACGATAAATTGAATTTATCTTGCATATTTTTACACAACGCGACTCTGTACTATGTTTTACAGTTTTTAATTTTACTCGTATGAATAATTTTATTAAATCTGATCACACCTCAATATGTCTTATCTATATATATATTTCTCTTACACGGCGACAAAAAAAAAGCCTCATTACAACTCCCCGAATGGCAACGCTAGAAAATTGCCGCTAAAAATGTCACATGCCAAATCTAGCTGAGATGGCTCAACATATAGCGCTTTTAAAAACGGAAACTGAAATAACCAGAGAGAGCATAAGCTAGGCAGAAGTGAGTAGTCTTTGTCGATAGATCTCTATTNGTATGAAATGTTCTGAAGCCGTTTAAGGTCAAAATTAGTTCGTAAAAGCTTGCAATCGGGTGCCCCTCTTATACTAAGATTCCTTTAGAAAACATGGAAAATGACTTAAAAGTGAGAATCGGCTGAAAATAATAGGAAAATGTAAAATTTTATGAAAAAACTCCAGTGTCCAATACCAGAGGCACACTATACTACATTTCAGCATTCTAACAGATTAGTTAGAGTCTTGTAAAGAGATGTAAATACAGGAAAAGACAAGTATTTTGGACTATCTGTTACGAGACAAAAAGGTAAAAACAAAGCAGCCAATTTTTAATAATGCTGCCTGCTGAAATGTCACAACTAACTTACCAGCTAAAGCTTTCTGCTTTTGTTATTTTATAAAAGCTATTATGTTCAGAAACTGAGTTTATTAAATATATTACTTGTCAACAGATTTTAAGTTGTTAACAACTAAGACCTATTCAATAGTTTGTTAATACACTGTAAAGAATTCCTGATAATATTGCGGTCGAAAATACCGGTATTCAGAACGGCAGTACTTTTTTTACCGTAGTATCCATTTTTACTGTCAAATTTTACGGAACAAAAAATTTATATGCCGTAATTTTTGTGAAAATATTTACTGAATCATTCTAACTAAATAAATATCTCTCTATAAATTACTTTATAAAATTGATAACGTAATTCTCACAATAATATTTACTGAACCACTGTAATTAAATAAATATTACTGTAAAAATCCCGCTATAAAACTTCATGATAAAAAATACTGGCACCTGGTGTGCCGGTACTTTCTACCGTAATTTTATCAGGAATTTTTTCACAGAGTTTGTCCATTTTTTTAATTAACAGATTCCTCCGCTAACTAATTTCCTCATCTATTGACTCCCTAAAAGGCCTGGTTTCTTAGGACAGAACGCCGTCAGCTGGAAATCAGCGCTAACCTCTGATTGGTCCATTTGTGAGTTTGATAGTATACGTCATCGAACGCTCATCTTGAACTACAATTGCTGTACAACTCAACTGCAGTTGGATTGCAACGTGACGTTAACGACAGAAGCAATGGCGGACAACATCCAACAGCACATTGAAATCAGTCAAGATTTTGATTTTGACATTAAACATAGCTTCTTCATTAAACATAGCACTCTTCATTTAGCTCAGCTATAATGTGTTTTTTCTTGGACAAAGTCATTATTTGTTCTCTAAAACACTGGTCGACAAAAACAAAATCAATACAAATTCAAAATAAATATTTGTTTACGTTATTAACGCATGCGCAATGAGAGATAATGTCTGCGTTGGACCGACTGCTCACGAACAAAAAACTGCTAACAAAAAGGTATTTTTTTGGCGTCAGCTCTACGTCAACTTTCCGCTGACGCCCAGATAAGGCGCTTGTCCTAAGAAACCAGACCTTAACTAATTTGTATCTGTAAAGTGATTCGCAGATCAATGATTTGTGGATTCCTTTCATCATTCTTTCGTATTTTTCATTCCATTCTTTATTCATTGTGTAAAGAATCCTATATAGAAATGTTTATAATAGCAAACGAAACTGTAGTAATAAGGTTTTAAAATTGAAAGTAAACTATACACACTAGTCAAAGGACTTGTCACTTCATCAAATATTTAATGGTTCCACATTTTTTATAAGTCCAAAATTTTAAGTTATCTTCGAATTGTTCTGTGAGAGATCTTTGTTCCTAAGTATAAATTGAACTTTTTTGTAATTTGCTGAGTTGTTAATCGTTCGCTTTCTATATTTCTTCTTAATCCACATCAATTTTCAGCTATCATATTTTTGTAATTTTCTTGGGTCCTCTTGATATTGAAGTTTTGTGCTACCATCAGTTAAATATGTTTTATAAAAGCTTATTTCGCTTCTTTTCGATATGTTTAGTTATTTTCAATGGGAGATGCTTTTACTTAAAGAAAACACAAAAGGAAGAAAGAAAAAAGTTCTCAGGGGGCGAAACGCAAAGAGGTACACCCTGAAAAAATTTTGATCCAATGATTTTACTGACTAGGACTAGAGGCTAACCTTAAATATACTAATTAATTAGTGCTGATGATATTTTATGTTACAAAATAACACACAACAGCGAAATTTTCTGAATAAACAAACATTTTTTTCGAAGCATTTGGACACCTGACTTTTAAAGTATAGGGATTTGGTACAACTTGGGAAGCATACAAACATCAAACGTATACAAAGACACTTCCCGTGCTTCGATCTATCAGTAAGCCAAATTTCATAGCTTTAGATTGAATGACTTAGGAGTTTGCAAAAGACAGGCAAACATTCATTTTTATGCATACAGATTTGCACATTTGATATTAAATTTATGATATTCCATTCTTACCGAATTTTTTTTACTCGACAACTAATGCAAAATAGACAAAAAAAATTTATTTGTATTGTTTTTTTAATGAAAATAACTAAATATAATTAAAAAAAATTAGCTTGTTTTGCTGGTAAAATTTCGTAATTTTAAAGTTAAATATCTCGGTCTTATTCAGATACAGGCGAGATTTTAATCATTAAATAAATATAACTAATAACATTGCTTTTTTGAGTAATAAATAATTTGAGTAATAATAATTTTTTTTGTTCCGATTCTTCTTTAAAAAATTCTAAAAACATCATGGAAATAATACTAGTTCCTATAATAAAATGTTCTAATCGCTAAATTTAACACATTACCCTCATATTAGAAGTGGGCGAAACATCTTCGATTTTTGCCCTTTCAGACGATAATAAACCAGCTATAAGGGAGGGTGTAGGGATTATCTCCCCGCACGTGCATATCAAGCAATGGCATTTATCACGATCTACTGTCACATCGAATCAAGACTTAATATTTTGCGCCCCCGCCCGGAATAATTACTCCGCCAACCCTAACCCTTAGTTCTCGTAAAGAATTTAGCGCCATTTATTTACATTGCTGGTTGCCCTTGAAAACTTCACTCGTCTGAAATAGTTTTGGAGTTAAATCGCCCGAGTCCAATTATTTTAGAATTTTTATCAGGATAACGAAATAATTAATTCTCTAATTAATACATGCATTAAGCTATTATAAAAAGTTATTTTTAACTTTTTTAACTTATTTAAAACAGTTTTCAGTTGTTTGCCGCGAATTTTATTCGTAATAAGAATTTTTTAATATTATTTCATTACGCTGCAAAAAATTCCGTAACAAATTATGATATAAATTACCGGCACTTTGGGTGCATTATCGGTAAAATCCATTTTACCAAAAAATTCATTTTCACCTTTGAATATTATATCGTAACGTTTACAGTTGTATTTATATAATTAAAGTGAATCGAATATTTTATCGTAAAAATTACGATTTATAAGATTTTTAGATTCGTAACACATATTGGTAAAAATGGATTTTATGATAAAAAATACCGGCACTCTGAGTTCGGGTACTTTTTACCGTAATTTTACCCTGAATTTTTTGCAATGTATTTTATTATCTTTTATTTTACTCTTAATTCCTTTTTCTTTCCATAATTAATGATTAACTATTAATATTTATGTACTGCATAAAAGGATAACTCAAAATTGAACAAAAAAGTGTCAAAAAAGCTCCGAAAGAAATACAGTCGAATTTGAAAAGCCATGTACTCATTATTGAGTTTAGTGACATTAATAAATAAATACATGTAAAGCCATAACATAAAAGCCATGACATAAAAAGCAATGTGCATAGTCTCACAAATGTCACTACATGTACTCATTTTGAATAATTTGTTGTTTAAACGAGATTGCACATAGTCTCAAAATTGAGTACACGCTTTTTCGAACAAATCATTCTACTCAATAATAAGGACATGGGATTTTCAAATTCAACTATATCTGTTTCAGAAATATTTTGTCACATTTCTGATAAATTTTGAGAAAACCCCTTTTTTCACAGTGTGGATAAACTTTAAGAATCTGTTCAAAAAATTTTCTATTTAACAGAAAATAATTTTATGCTTCGAAAGATTGTAGTAACTAGAAAGATATTTAAGTTTAATTGTAATGTGTTATGAATCTGCAGAGCATAGTTCTATCAAAACTGATGCTGTATGCAGCTTGTTTTATTATGACCAATAGTCTTATATATTTTTGGAATCCTTGTGAACCAGTCAAGAAATGTGTTCATGTGAATTCACAAATTAATATTTAAGAGAGAAATGAAAACAAAAGTGCTATAAAAATCAATCATATTATTGGTAATACAGTAAAAAATTCCGAAACAAATTGCTATAAAAAGTACTGGCACTCAGGATGCACTATTCGTAAAATCTATTTTTACCAGAAAATGTTACGGAACAAAACATCTGACATACCGTAATTTTTACAACAATAACTGCCTTAAAATCACTGAATCTCTTAACTTAAATATAACAGCAAAATTTATGGTATATTTTTCGGTAAAAGTGGATTTTACGGATAATTCATCTGAAGACTTTATACCGTTATTTTAATATTTTACAGTGTACAAAATTTTCAAAGGAATGATTGACATAATCATATATTAAAGGACTGGGATGCATCACTAAGTGACCGTTGTTATGAATATAGGGAAAAAAATGATTTAATAGATGCTCTTTATTTTCATTTATTTATTTTATTTTATTTTATTTTATTTTATCTTATATTATTTTATATTATTTTATATTATTTTATTTTATTTATTTTATATTATTTTATTTTATTTATTTTGTTTTTTTATTTTATTTTATTTTATTTTATTTATTTTATTTATTTCATTTATTTTATTTATTTCATTTTATTTCATTTATTTTATTTTATTTTATTTTATTTATTTATTGATTCAGAAAGTTCCTATTAACTGTGAAGAAACTGTAAATAAAGACATTCATTCAATTTAATAATGATCCACTCCTTCCTTTAATTAAATAATTCTTCAAAAAAAGTCGACAACATTAAGGGAGAAAAGAAAGGTGAAAACATCAAAACCGGTTTGATTATCCGATGAAGCTTGGAATCGTTTCAGTAATCACCTTTAAATTTCTCTGTCAATCAAATATATTCTGACATTTAAACTTCTGCCTTCATTACTCAAATAATATATGTGACTTCTGAGGTGCATACGGTGACTTTTGACAAGAATTCTATAAATAAAAGTTAAGGGCGGCCATTATGGAATATTCTTTCTGCTACGGAAAAAATATCTTATATTTCTAACATTTTCATGTTCTAAATATTTGCGATAAAAGATAAGACACAGAAATAAATTCTAGGTGGTGCAAAAGAAAAAAAACAACTATGCAATATTACAATTTTTTTCGACACACTCTTTACATAAAAAAAAAAGAAAGATGCCAAACAGTTGTCTTGCTGTTTCTCATTGTTCAAAGAGCATTCCACTGGACATAAAAAATCACATGATAGCACCAATTATAATTAAAAAGTATTCAGTTATCTCTGGCTATCATAAGCATAAAAATAATAACAGTTAGGGTAAACTAACCAGTGAAGGAACACTTAAGCTTCGCTTGCCTTTTAAAAAATCATATTAATTTCAAAATTCGTAATTTTAGTTAAATGTCAGTGTCAACATATTTGTTACTAATTGCAAATTATGTAAAAAAAATTGTAGAGATCTTACATAATATTGTTTTAAAGTTTTGGAGGTTAAAATCCAAGTAGTAAGAAGACCAAGTGAAGGAACAGCTCTTACCAGTGCATGAACACACAGTAAAGGAACACTTAATTTTGGTTATTTTTTAATGCTCTTTATGAATTTATGAGCAATACAAATATTTAAAAGCAAACCTATTCTTGAAATTATAACAAATAAATACTTGGAAAATGTTAACGTTTTTTGTAATCATGAATGGAAAATTAAAATATCAACATATTAACACATACTGTTCATTCACTGGGAAATCTATGCCGAGTAAAGGAACATGCCTGTTCCCTCACTGGCTAGAAGTTGTTTTTTGTATTTTTAACATACTTTTGATGCGGAACATACTAAAAGTACAAGAAAATTAAAGTTTATCTTTTATTTTCATTAACTTAGAAAAGAAAACAGTAAAGGAACGCTTGTTCCATCACTGGTTTTTCATCGTTTGGTGATCCAGTGAATTAACACCCCCTTATCTCAGTACTTTATTATGCTATGATGCTTAAAAAAAATAAAACGTAACTTCAATAACTATATTTTGAATTCTCTTTTTCACAGTGAGAAAAATAAAACTATTACATGCAATTAATTCCACTTCAAACATATAAATACAAACACTCACCTTATAATTTTTTCAAAGAAACAAGGTGTTGCAGAGATAATAACAAATTCAAAAATTTTTCCAGAGAAGTCTATTTGACCAGGTAATCCAAAACATTGCTAGATGACTTCCTATTGTTTGGCAGTAAGCTATTGTTACCAATCAATCTAAAGAAAAACTTTCAAATTCTTATTTTTAATAAATATATATGAAATATTCCTTCACTGGGTAGTGTTCCCTCACTGGTTGGTTTACCCTATAAAGGTTTTCTCTTGATATGTATCTATCCCTCATTTTATAGTATTATTTATTATTATTTTGTGTTTTGAATTTGATTATTATTTAAAATTAAAGGCACCAAACTAAAAGTACTGTTGCTTTATATTATAAAGTAATTGTATGATATTACTTTATTACACAGCATTTAATGATAAACATATATAATTACCTTTTATCAATTAGTGATTGAACAGTAAGTAAGTTAACTAATTTAACAAGAGGAACAATTATGAGTTCGGGCAGTTGAAGAAGAGCATGGAACCTCGAAGCAATGAATTTGTGTTGTAAAAAAAAAATTTTTTTTTTCCTTCCTAATTATTTAAGTTATAATATAATATAGTTTCCTAATAATTTAAGTTAGGCTGCATTTTTTTCTTTCTTTTTTGTGTGTTTTTGTTTTGGTCTTTTTTTATGTTTTTGTTTTTTAAACTTAATTTTTGATAAATATTTCAAAATATTCTAAACTAACTTGCTGTGATCGGAATACTTTGCATAATGTCTTCTGAAAGTTGAAAATAACTTTAGTTGAAAATTAATTTTAAAAGCACTCTATTTTCATTGAAAGAGATATACTTAAATTACTACAAAAACATATTTTTTCGCTTAATAATTAACTTCTTATTTCTAAGTAGACAAGTTGGAGTTGCATTTGGTTCGTATCCTTCTCAATTCTTCAGATCCATTTGTGCTCATTTGATGAAATTTTTAATTAGAATATGACATACTTGTGACAGAATTTCAGCATTTAATTTCCTTCTTTATACTTGCGTGGTTGTACGTTTGTTAACATTAAACATTTCATTTTAAAAACTCCTAAAAATAAATTCCGAAAACACGATCTAGAATGACGATTCCTATCACCTAAATTTGTGATTACATGATCAACCCTGATATATTCTCCATTTTATAATTAAGTAAAAATGTCAGTATTTCTATATAAAATGAAAACACAATGGTCTAAAACAGTTTCTCGTTGTTGTCGGTACATTTTTATTGGCCTGAAAATCACATGGTATGTTTTCCTAATTGACAAAGAAGATCCAGATTTTTTTTGGTTGTCATTGGCATAAAATCAATAAATGTCATAAAGGCATTTTTTACTCGCACAATATTTCTTCATTCCTTACCTTACGATGTTTAAATGTCACTTTAATCTATCATTCATCCTTAGCATTATTTTGCTTTGTATTACTGCTGCATCCATTCTTAATATTATTTTCGCTTCTACGACTACGATTTTTAAACTCGTACATCTCATTCATTAATTTAAGATTAAATTAAACTTTTGCGGAATGAAATCTTTATAACTCTAACCCCTTACTTAAAATTAAAATCATCCCATGGTTCAATAAAACAGTTTCCTGTCTGTCTCAATGTACCCCCACACCAATGAATATTCAATAAGTAAGCCATTTTCTATTGATTTCTGGCCATACATTACAATCTGCGCCAAACTTACCCGGGCACAATTATTAAGATACTATTAATCAATCGTTGACAAGTGTTATTACATTGTAACGCAGAAATACAATACTGCACCATAGGGGTCGGTTTAGCGAAGACACAGCCATTTTAAATAAGCATGACATATAGCGCCGATACAATTGTTCTCATTCTTTCCCGCAGAGTAGCAATAGGGGAAAGGGGGCCCTGGCCCACCCCGTATTCCTGTCGCATTACATAAAATCAACCACACCAAAAGGGATTAAGTGGCCCCCGTTATGTCGCCCTTTAAATCGAAGGATGTCCCTTTATAGCACACTGAATATTGCACGTTAATGGGCGGCTAGAGATTTCCCATCAGTGCCGGGGCGGCGCTACTAACCAGACAAGGGCTACATTAGGATAGGATTAAATGGTGACAAAGGGATCGTAAAAAAGAACATCTAAGGAGATATAGGTACGATAAATAACATTTGTTATTGGATGCAGATTTTGTTGTTGGAAATTATCTGTATGCTAATCTCCAATGCATACGATGGTAATTTAAAAATTGAAATAAATTTTATTATGCCTTCTGTAAGTATCTATGAAGCAGTTTAAATTGGATCTTCTGTAATGCACAGAAGAAAAATTGCCTTATTTGTAGTTAGTGCTAGCTTTTATTTATTTACTTTCACAAGTTTAATCTAAAAAAATTTTTTTAAATCATTTAAACTTTATTTAATTCTAATTATTATTCTGAATGTATTTGATTCGTATTTATTTAGTATCAAGTTAATTTTTTAACATATATTCAGTGCATTTATTATACTCTATACATTGAGTATTATACACATTGATTAGTGTTAAATAAGTATTATATTTATCCACTGTAGAATATTGAATACACTTTAACCCTTCGACGCAGATGGGGCACCGGTATCCCTTTTATCTATTTTTTTCTGATACTCTAATTGCGAGAAAATATATACTTTGAAATTTTTTAATAATGAAAAGCAGTCTAATAAAAACTAAAAAAATCTATTGGATTATAAAAATTTTATTTATACTAAAATATAAAATACAAAAAAATGTAGTTTGAGTTTTTTGTATTCTTATTCAAAAATGTATCAATAATTGATTTTATAAATTAAAGAAATTTTTATGATAAGTATCTGTTATTCATCACTAACTACAAATAAGGGCAAATTTGAAAAATTATTGTTTGGAAGAGAATCGGGTTTGAAAGATTTTACTTTTAATGCAGATAAAGGCACCGCATTTCAGTCTGTATTTCACAACCATAAGGCGTTCTAAATATAATATTTTTCACTCATTTTGACTTTAGAAATACAAAATAATGTAAAAAGTGCGAAAAATATATTTAATAAAAATTCTGCGTCAAAATGTTAAAGCACTCTTCATTCTTTAATTTCACGGATTCAAACTAACATTTTTTAAAATAAAATCTACTCCACAATTTGAAAATTTCCTAATTTAATAAAGTAATAAATTGTTTTTTAAAATAAAAGTTTCCTTCCGTAAGTAAAGAATATTTCTAAAGAATATTACATGCTTTTTTACGAAAACACTTTATCTTCATTTCAGAAAACATTTGAACTTGTAAAAATTGTAATTCATCCATTTTCAAAAATTATTTAACCGAATTTCAGTAGATCAAAGTTGTCAGTTTTATTCTAAAAATATAAACTATATTAAAAGAAGGAATCTACATTTTTATACAGGGTAATTATCGTACAAAAATTGTTGAAGATACGATAATTTTAATGTTCTTAAAATAAATAATAACTATTAACAGATGTTATATTCACAGTGAGCAGTTCGTTTAAGCTTCAAGATATTTATGAAAATGTTTAGAGTGTACGAAACAATTAACATTCTCCGCTTATCAACGATATAAATCTAATATTATTGTTATTTTACTTTTTGTGCAAATTTTAAAATAGTATCTGCTACATACGTGACAAGAAAATATTCTTTTACATTTGCATTATTAAACTTTTTCTTTTTTTCTTTCACCACTTTTTTAGTGATTAACTTTTAAAAAGAATCTCGATTAGTCACTGCTACATGACTTCTGAAAGAGAGGTATACCTTATAGAAGTTTCAAGAAGTTCAGAGAAGACATTAGAAACTGTTTTAAAACGTTCATATTTGTTGAAAATTTTGATTCATAATATTTAAAAGGGACAAACAAGTTTCAGACACATGAAAACAAAAGGAACAGTGATTCCAAGAAGACCAAAAGTTTGCTCAAAAGCTCAAAATAGTTTAAACTGTGATGTCAACAGGTTAAATAGCAAACAATTTTTGTTTAAAGATGGCTAGTTTAACTCTCAGAGAAATTAAAAATAAGAGAGTGGATCATCTACTTAAAATTCTGTTAATATTACCTATATTTTATTTATAATATATATATTTGATTTCAAATGTCAAAATTTTGAAAAAAGGGAAGAAAAAACTGTATGAAACGGCTCTCTGTATGACTCTCGGTGACATAATAAGTAAATAAGTGAGTATCTGTTTAAAGATTTAAAATGGTTTAGACTCACACTGTAAAATATTGTCATGTACACCAAAATTTCTGAACACCAAAATTTCTGAACACTAAAAATGGAGGCAACTACTTTACTTCACAGTGGTGTTTCACTAAATGTTCCATTACACCAAAACAGAGGATATTTTCTGGTGTAGTGAAACATCTAGAATGTTCTTTTACACTAGTAAAGTACCATGCTTGTTATTCAATAACATTAAAATTTATAAGCACAGTAAGATATGGTACACATAAGAAGCGGTAAAATTATTTCATGATACAATCTAAAGATGCAATTTAATGATATAATCTATATCACAATACCAAAGTGAATCGAAGTTAAATATTATAAAATTGTTTTATACAATTGACAGATTTATGTAAATCTTATGAGAACATAAATATCTTTATTATACAGCTAACACATACATACATTTTATAACAGTTTATATGAGTAGTTTCTCAAAATAATGCAACAAAAACTTACATTTTACATTTGTAAATGAAGCGCCATATTGTCACCATTTTAAAATTGCACAATTATTCTCCTTTAAACTTCTAATAAGGGTTCAAAAGCAATTGTTATACGTTAAAAATATGCCCTACTTTCATACGCAATTTAATTAAATAGTTCAAATATGTACTAATTAATCGCTAAATTTTGCGAACTCCAAAGAACATAACCTTCTTCCCCGACGAGCTGCAAATTGGTGTAAACTTCATCAATTATTGGTTATAAAGTTTAACTATATTCTTTGAAGTATGTAAGAACGCTTGATTCAGTATTAACTTGAAATAAAGTAATAATTCACACAATTTTCAGAGTTTTTCAACGACAATATCGGACAGATATTACACCACAGTTTTGATAGTGAAGATAGAGTAAATATTATGAGTTAAAATGAACTGTATAGTTATTATCAGTATTTTAGAAACTGTGTACTAATTCTATTATTTTCCCCCCCGCAGGTGTGGTTTAAAAATAGAAGAGCTAAATGGCGGAAAAGAGAAAGAAATGCCGCTGCTGAGTTGAAAAACGGTTTCGGCAGTCAGTTCAATGGACTCATGCAGCCATTTGATGACGGCCTATATCCTGGTTACTCTTCCGGTTACAACTGGGCAGCTAAAGTGCCCAGTCCTTTGGGTGGTAAGAGCTTTCCTTGGCCTTCCCTCAATTCCGTCAATCCTCTTGGACAATGTTTCAATCCATCAACTCCACCCGGAATATCTACAGCCAGCATTGTACCATCCGTTAGTATGAATCCAGGCGTCAGTAGTGCTGGTGCTCCTTGTCCTTACGCCACGCCCACACCTCCCTATGTGTACAGAGAACAATGTCCCACTATGACATCCAGCATAGCATCTCTGAGACTGAAAGCCAAACAGCATACAGCTGCTGGCTTTGGGACATATGCTGGTAGTGTTTCTCCAAGACAAACGCCCACTTTGTCCCCGTGTCAATATGCGGCTGTAGACAGATCAACTGTATAGTACTTATTCATAAACGATTTTAAAATTTTACCATTTATAAGTGAATTTGTAAAGAGCAAATCAGCAACTGAGTAAGCAATCACGTGACAAGGATATTCTGACTTGTATATAAACCAAGAATTGAACGAAAGATTGGGACCACGCGCCATAAGTTTGTGGCTTTGTAATCATGTGGTAATGCGTCTAATGATTCGGCAAGGTTATGGATTTCTGAATTTGTTAAATCTAGCACTGGACTAGTCAAAAAGAGCTGCTTATTGGGTTCAACTCATTTGTACAATTAAAAAAAAAGAATTACGGAAATATGATTGTTAATTATTTTGTTAAATTATTCTCTGTCAGTTTTCCAAATATTTAAGAAGGGAAGACATTTCTTTTAGAAGTTTCATCAAAAAAAAATTTAAAAAAATGGTACTATATACATCTATTAAGGAGACTATTAAGTCGTCAATTAAAAAACGGTAAATTCAACTGCTCTTCTCCCCTTTTTCAATTTTTGTTATTTTTTATTCAAATAAATAAAAACAAATTAAAATAAATAAATAAATAAAATAGCTGATGAATTTACTTGCAATGGCAAAATGGATATGTACCCAGAAAATAATTATTAAAATAAAATTGTAATTTTAATTACAAATGGACTACATCAAACCATTTGCGTCTTTTTTTAAACTCATAATTTTAATTTCGACAAAAAGGAAACTTAGCAAAAGTTTCTTTTAAGTTATTGATTTTGAACTGTTTAAAAATGAAATCACAAATTTTACTGAAAGTTTACATAAATTATTTCAATTACAAATACAGTGGATCTCATAATTGAAAATATACAACTCCACGTTTTATTGATAGAAACAAATCATGAGAATTGAACTAACATAGTGTAAAACATAAAATAAATTAATAACTAGTAAAATATATGCTAAATTTGGCACTTGAATGGAAAAAAAAGTTGTGCCTAATTGTTTTTGAATTTAAACGACAGGACTTTTATATGATTATTTTAAAAACCTCATAAAACAGAGTATATATGTTTAAATTAAAATTCAATCAGATTCATAAATACATAACAAAATATCAATTCAATTTTTATTTTCAGCTTGAAAATAAATTATGCAAAATGTTTGTTTAATTTCATGGTTCTTAATTTTGATTTATTATTTAAATGTTCTGATAGATTTCTATTACTTTTATAGCTATATTTATTTCTTAATTCCTAATTATTAATTATCAACGATTTTGCCTGTGATTATAAAACTCAGCGCTCGATTTTATGCTTTTAAAATAAGACACTCGTTTTAAAATAAGACACTCGCTTTTAAAATAAGACAGTTTTGAGAACCGCGATGTCTTTAAAAATTAAAGAATAATAATGTATCATGAAGAAATTTCCTTAATTTGATAGTTATTTATTAAAAATACATAATCTAAAACATTAAATTGATGAAAATCGATATTTTTTTGAATAAATTTTTCATTTTATTTCAAAGCTACGTATTTGATTATACAAATGCAGTTTTGCATTAAATTAAAAGTATTGTAAAAAATTCTTACTAGCAGTATCCTTTGAGTACTATTTTACTTATTGAGTACTATTTTACTTTGAGTAACATTTTTACTCATCTGGTGACAAAAGAGCAAAACAAATTGAAGAGACATTACTGCATCGTTTTCAGTATCAAAAACTATTAAAATTACAACTTAAATGTGTAAATATTTAAGCAAATTTGTCAATGTTGTTTTTAAAATCAAGCCATGATAGAAGTATCAGATTCTCCTTAAAAATAACCTTCAATAAGGGCTAATTTTCAGGATGTCTGTTATACTTAACTGAGTTAATTAATCAAAAAATTCAATTTTATTTTGTATTAAATCTTATTTTTCCTGCACAATTGCATTTTTTATGTCCTCTCTGTCGTTAAAGTTTTCAAAGGAAAACGTGATAAAAGAAAGGTATTAATTTCAATGATTTTCGATAGCTTATTAACATTATTTTCAACATCCACTCTGTAATTTCTTTCCATTAAGTAAATGAAATTTTAATATTAAAATTTAAGCTTTTTTATTAATTCGATGATAAAGAAAAGGCTATAATAGGGTAGAATATGTACAAAAAATAAATCTAAAATGAAAAGATTTTGTCCAATGTTTATAGAAATTGCACTTTTTTTTAATCATTTTAGATGAAAAAAAATGAAATGAGTCACTTCGCATGGAACGCAAAATTTTTCGATTTTATTTTTAAAGAAATACAATGTTTTTTGTAATTTNTTGTCCAATGTTTATAGAAATTGCACTATTTTTTTATCATTTTAGATGAAAAAAAATGAAATGAGTCACTTCGCATGGAACGCAAAATTTTTCGATTTTATTTTTAAAGAAATACAATGTTTTTTGTAATTTTGCTAAACAAAATAGCGTTCTTATTCAAAAATCTCATACATAATTTTTTTTCACTAGTTAACTTTTTAAAAAATGAAATTGTGCTGTTTTTGAAATGATTGTTGTTTTACTAAATTTGATAAAATTAAAAATTATCAACTTCTAAAAATCTATACATACAAACTGGGAATTTAAAACATTTGATTGAGTCGTTGATTAATTTTCTTACAAACGCAGAAATTTCTGAATTTGGGAGTAGTTAGCCCGAGTTTTTTTTCCAGTTTTCCTAGAGTACAAGAGTGTAATAGAATAGAGTAACTCCTACTATATTACTATTAGTTAAAATTTACCTGTACTCGCAAATTTTAAATAATACAACCAAGTTTTAATACGGGCAAATTATTAATAATCGCTTATAAACCAATAATAGAAACGACGTAAGATTCCAAATTTAATTTTCTTTATAAAAATTTTAGTTACGATTTTATCATATCTATTTTAAGACTAATAATTTGAGTAATTACAAGCCTAACAAAAGTATTGAAATGTATAATTTACAGTTAATACATAATACAGTTAAATTTCAATTATTCCACTAATGGTTGTGTTTTATGTATTTACAAGTGTTGGATGTTATAAAAATTAAAATATGCAATATGCAGCCCTGTGTATGTGGATGCACATTTTTTTAAAATAAAAACATAACCACTCTTGTACATATTCACATCAATGTTCGCGTAATTTATACCAATACATCAAGCATTGGTGATCTGTATTATAGTACAGTCATGTATTATATATATTGTACAAATAAAATAAATCATGTCTAAGAAAATGCGTTTGTTTCATTTCAATAACAACACAAATGTATAAATATATGATTTGATATGAGGCTAATAAAATCTGTTGCAAATACTTTTTTTTAAACAAAAAAATATAATTTTGGAAAGAGGTTACTTTTAAAGGTCAGTAATGGGATCTTTTGTATGGAATTATATTTTGAATGACCTTCTTTGGAATATTTTCAAGTTTCAGAATTGTTATTAAATAGCTTTTGCAGATTATTCACTGTTTATAGACTACAGTAAAAATTTTCAGGGTGCCTTTATTCCGTCACTGAATATTTTTGACTATATTTTTGATGGGTCAAAATTATATAAGCTAATATTGGAGGTGTACTGATTGAAGAAGTGCAGTACATTAAGAATTTGGGCGTAATTATTGATAACAAACTGCAGAAGAAAGGGCATATTTCTTATGTATCCGGCAAAAATGGAAGAGTTATTGGGTTTCTAAGAATTTTAAATAATACATTTGTGGTGAAATCTGATGTTCCTAGGTTGATTTGTAAACAGAGAATCGTTCCTCTCATATCTCATGCATAGAGTTCTTGGAATCATCATCTAAGAAAGAAAATAAATTGTAGACCTCTTAGAAGAACACAACGGAGATTTCTGTTTCTAGTCCTTAAAGGGTACAGGACTATTAACAGTAAAAGCAGCGTGTTTGCTACTTCTGGTCTATCACCTACAGACTTAGCTGTTTCGAACAACCTTTAAGTTAGGAATAATTATTCAAGTAACTGCCTTGGCACTTTTGATGGCAAGCTTCCGGTAACATGCTTGCCTCACTCTTCATGTACGAAACATATCACGCTTATTACTTATACAAGCGAAGTATTTCTTTAGTAAAAAACCGTTTTTTTTTTCACAGATTGAAGTAAGTTGGGTGGAAGAGTTGGACTTGCTTGTGCCATTTACGAAGACGGAGTTGAAAAAGTTACTTTGTAACATTGATTAAGAGACGAATGCGCTGTTTTTCAAGCTGAGCTGCTGTGCATAAATCTTGCCGTGAAATAGATTAAAGACTCCTTCAGTAAAATAAGAACCTTGTGTATCAGTACAGATTCACTTCTTTACTTCATTTTCAGCGTAATACAGTTTCTGTAGAGCTTGTAATGGTAATTCAGTCCATGATGTACGCGTTCGATGGTATTGCTGAAGTTCATTTTTCTTATGTTCGGGGCCGTAGTGGTGATCTCGGTCGGCAATGATAGAACGGATCAGTTTACCGAAACCGCGACTTGCCTTGATATTGATTTTCCGATGTCTGTCCCGTTGTCACACTGGAAACATGTAGCTTGGAAAAAAACTGTTTTGGACTGGAACACTGAATTCTTAACCACACCAAAAACTGTGTGGACTAAAAGATTTTTCACAGCCATTTTTCTGCTGTTGAAGTGTTGGAAATTTTTTACTGATTTTAAATTAACTCAGATTCTTACAGGACATGGAAATTTTAACAGCTACTTGTTTAGGTTTAATTTAGTAAATCGTGATTTTTGTCCCTGCGGTCAGAATGTTAAAACTGTAGAACACATTTTATTTTATTTTAATTTATATTCAAGTCAAAGAGAAAGCTTAAAAAAGCAACTGAGACACACAGCTGTTTCTTGCCCTCCTTTTTCATCCTTGTTTGTTAAATTTACTGAAAACCTAAGCATTTTTCACAATTTTGTTTACAACCTAAAGTTTAATTTTGTTCTGTTTATTTTTAATTTACTATTGTATTTCGCCCCCTTACATTTGTAAGCCCCATGTTATACTTTGTGGAGGATGAGGAGTTGTAAAATAAATTTAAGTAAAAAAATAAAAAAATAAAAAGCTTTTCAATCCATACAGCAGAAATAAAAAGCATTTATTGAAGTCTACAGTATTATACAGTATAGTCCGTTTAAATATACAAATAAGTAATCAGTAAAAAATTCTGGATCAAATTACCGTATAAAGTTCCAGCACTTAAGGTGCATCATCCGTAAAATCCCTTTCCCCGTAAAATATCATACCGTAATTTTAACTGTAATATTTATTTAAATATAGTGATTCAGTGATTTTACGATCATTATCACTGTAAAAATTACGATATGATGCCCGCAACTTTACAGGCTATTTACTGTAATTTTGACAGTAACAGTAATTTGTGTTGACATTACTGTAATTTGCAATTTTTTATTATTAGATGTACATTCCGGTGCGGCATCATATTATTAGATTTATCGCAATTTAAGTTAGAAGTTTAACTTACTAAAAGAAAGATTAACTATACATATAGTGTTATTTAAAATGTAATTTTTGGAATTTACCATAATTTTTCCATAACTGAATAGATAATTTAGATTCTATTTATCTTGTTGAATTTCATTATTTAAATTTATAGTGAAATATTTTAAAATCAGAAGGATCAACAAAAGAAACATGTATTCGGTGACGGAAACCGAGTTCGGTGACGTCATTATCATGCATTGTTTTACTTACACTAGCCTAAATACAGTAACCAAAGATAAATAATTGATTAGAACGTGTGATAAAACCAATTTTTGATTGTTTTGAGCTGCAAGCTAGAAAACTGCTTTAATATAAAATATTTTGATTTATAACTGGCGTTGAACAGCAGACCCAATTCTGAATTTACGACTATCAATGTACAACTTCATAGCCTTGAAATTCTGAATCCATTCCAGAAGCCAAGGGAACTCCTTTGTCAACCATTGGGACAAACTCGCCGTTGTAGAGGACCCCTTTTCGATTAAACTAATTCTCATTTGCGTTTCATGGAATGGAAAACCACGACAACCTCCCACTGTTAGCAAGGAGACTCTAATCCATAATCTCTCGACCACTGAAGATATTTTACATCAGCACTTTGGTTGATGCGCACCAAGAGCAGAATTCGTAGCAACCAGCTTCCGCTGAGATTCGAACCAGGGTCGCTTAATTGGGAGGCGAGTGCTCTACCTCCTGAGCCACCCCCGGCCTATTATAAAATATTCACCAAATGATGACGAAAACTCACTCTTTGGTATGGAGCGGCAAACCAGTGGTCGGAGATAGTTTTAATGTAGATAGTTACATGTCTTCTTTATAAGTACCTCCGCCATGTCTTTGAACGTGTTTACACCAAATTTAGTGCAGATCATTTCAGAATTGCGAATTTGTGTATAGTACATACATATAAACATTATGCTTTATTTATGTAGATGGTGTGAAGACAATTAAGCTATATACAATAATGCTAGTGAAGTTCTTATAAAGCTAATTATACTTTTCTTAGAATCACGTAGTAAGATTCTGATTCGTCTGAACCAGAAAAAATTACACTCAGCATCTAAGGGAGGGAAATATAAAATTATTTTTGTTACACATTACTAGCGTTTTGATAATTAAACAGAGGTATTCTTTATAACACTTTTGCAAACATCATTACTCGTACTCTGAAGTTAAACATCATAACTGTAAGACCGAACACCTCTTTTCTTACAACACCTCTTTTCTTACGGAACAAACTTTATGACCACGAGCCATAATTATACATAACATATTAATTTTTAAAATTTTTAAGTTAGCATATTCTTATGTTGTTGTTGTGTGTCGTTTTCACAAAAAAAGTTGTTATTTTCGATGTGGGTACTCAATTTTCTGTGATAGGCCCCATTGAAAATAATCTTGCTCCTACCTTTTCATCAAACGATACTATAACCATGCGAAAGAATTTCGAATCCCTCTGGTGTACCAACAGGACGAAGAAAAATCCTTGAAAATGTTTAGTTTTGACCAAATGCTATTAAGTTGTTCTTCGAAGCTCTTTCGACAAGCAAAATAAAAAAGCTGCATCTTTTACTTAAAACTGTATTTATTATGATACTTTAAAAAATCGACGGAGCCCTGTGATATTTTTCCACTTAGATGAAAGTCATTGAAATGAATGAATAATTTTTAATTTTTTTCTGACACTAAACAATGAAATTTTGAAGTAACCTTTTTAGTATTAAGAAATTAGATCACAAACGCTTTTCATTTTGACAAACCTGTGGCTACTTTTCCCATCGATATTTTGTACCATTTTAGGCTTAGTATGTTAAAGAGGCACAAGACTTAACATGGTAATCATAAATAATTGTTACAAACTGGCAAAACTAAAAAAAAAAATTAAAAAAAGTTAAACTTGATAAATAAAAATACAATATATTTGAAAAATAGCTCAAGTTCATATGATGCAAGGTAATAGGAGCTCACAAAAGGCAAAAGTCACTTTTCATATTACAATAATTTTTCAATTTTACAAGGATATTTAAGACTGTTTTTCAAAGTGCGTCATAATATAAAGTAACTCTTTTTAGCGAAAAATGTACCATTTATGAAACCGTTTGTAACGGTAATTCCTGATCACTAGCAATTTTTTGTCAATCTTTAACAGCTCCATCAATGCTAATTTTGAAAATGGCACAAAACGTCAGTATAAAGTTAAGAAACAGCTTGGGAAATTGAAAAAGCATTTGTGATCTAATTTATCAATATTTAAAACGCTACTCCAATGTTATATTATCTGAGCACATAAAAATAGTAAAAATTTAAGAATTATTCATTGATTTTAATAAATTTCCTCTACACTGAAAATAATTTCGGATCAAATTACGCAATTAACTAAAGTCATTTCATGTACATCATCTTCAAATCATTTTTACCGTATCCATTTTTACTGTAAAATATTAAACCGTAATTTTTACAGTAATATTTATTTAATTAGAGTGATTCCGTGATTTTCCGGTAATTATTACTGTAAAAATTGCTGTGAATCAGATATTTTTTTCCAGATATTTTGTTGCGGTAAAAATAATTTTACTGTTAAAAGTAGAGGCAACCTGAGTCCCTGTACATTTCAACGTAATTTGATCCAGCATGTTTTAGAGGGTAGGAAGGAGGAAAATCTTCCCAAATAGGCAATTTTAAAAATTTTTGTTTAAAATATTTAAGTTGTTTTTTCCATTATAAAGTCCAAATAATTCTTTAGGGCGAGATAATATTTACTAATGAAAATTACAGCTTTGGCTTAAGTGCTCGGCACTTAAAATCTGGCTTTTTTTACTTCGTTTACCGAAAGAGCTTCGAAAAATAAAACTTAAAAAGAAGATGTGAATTTAAATTCTGCATAACTTTACACTCCATTCCCTCTGTTTGAACTCTGTTAATGCATTATTTTTACTATGTAACTATTATTTTTATCTTGAAGAAACTCACATTCGAAAGTTATTTCTTTAACAACACTCCAAATTTAAATTTCCGAGAATAAAACAACAAATTCGGATGGTTATTTGAATAAAAATGTAAACATAACTTTACGAACGAATCCCCTCTATAACTCAAATTTTTATTTCCCTTCGCTTATCGAAAGCAAGCTCGAATGGTTCTGTACAAGTAGGGAGAGAATGACGCCCATCACCCAGTTAGACAGGATCGTCGATCCATAGTTCTTCCATTAAACGAATCATTCGGATGGCCGGACTATCCGGCCCCAAGAGAGGGGCAGGAGGTCGACGCTCCGCTGACCTCGGACATCCGATGCCTGACATCAACCGATTCATTTGACATTTTAATGCCTCTTAGTTACTGGAGGTGAGAAACTTGTTTTACGCCAAGACAATATGCATTAGCTATCAGAGAAAAATAGAAGCTGAAAAGCAAAATAGTCCATTCCTATGAAATTCTAGCATTCTGTTTAATTTAAAAAACAATATTATATATTTGAATAAAATAAAATTTGATTACTAAATATATGGTCTTTATATTGTTTACTTACTATGAAATTTGATTGAACTCAAATAAGCCATAATATTTTGAAATTTTTGCAGATTTTGCAATAGTTTGTAAATTGTCGAAACTCGACTTGAACTAAGAGACTTGGGATTTTGTTTTATTTGAAAAACAATGAGCTATATTTGAAAAAAATGAAATTCGATAGCTAAATAGATGTTCTTGGCATTGTTTTTTTACTACGAAATTTTACTGAACTCAATATGAATTATAATATTTTGAAATTTTTGCAGATTTTGCAACTGCTCGTAAATTGTCAAAACTTGACTTAAGCTAAGAGACTTCGGATTTTTTTTTTTTTTTTTTTTTTTTTTTTTTTTTTTTTTTTNTTTTTTTTTTTTTTTTTTGAAAAGCAATATGTTATATTCGAATAAAATGAAATTTGATAACTAAATATATATTCCTCATATTTTTTTTCACTATGAAAGATTGAACTTAATATGAACTGTAACAATTTGAAATTTTCGCAAATTTCGTATGCATTAGAACGATTCATAAATTTCAGTAACTTGACTTGTACACAGAGACTTCAGATTTTGTTTTATTTGAAAAACAATATGCCATGTTTGAATAAAATGAAAATTCAGTAACTAAATATATGTTCCTTATAATGTTTTTTCAATAAGAAAAACTTAATATGAACGATATCATTTTGAAATTTTTGCAGATTTGGCCTGAATTAGAACTGTTTATAAATTGTAAAAACTTGACTAATACTTGAACAAAGAGACTTTTAAATTTTATGTAATAATGAATTAAAATAGTTTGAAATTTGTGTAAAATCATGAACAATAATGTTCTGAAATTTCTGAATTTCAACAAGACTAAATAAAATTACTTACATTAGTACACTTACTAATTATTATCTTTTTAATTTAAACTATTTTTTAGCTTAAATTTATAAGATAAATTATAAAATTTAAAAGTTTGTTGGTAAAAATGAAATAGCAATCATGAGTAAATAAGAAATGCTAAAAGTGACTGATTGATAAAGGGTTTTATGCATATTATGTTACGTAAATTATCTAAAATAATATTAAATTATCTAAAATAACAGAATATCTACTCAATAATAATTTCAAAATTTTTTTTTGCAAATTTCATAGATTTACTACTTTACAATTATAAGTAAAGAATAATAGAAGTAAAGAATTGATAAAATTCGAACAAAAATATTTAAAAGAAAAATTTTTTTGCTTTATTTAAGAAATATTTTTAGAAGATAGATATATGGCCATATGCAGAAATAGCACAGCAACAAAATGATATTACTTTATAGAGAGGAAGACATCCACTTTTAAAAAAAGTAATTAAATAACGGTTTTAACTGTTAACATCCTTTTAGTAATTAATTAACGGTCCAGCTGAGGGACCCTCGAGCTTCCAAAACACTTCAGTCATAACGCCAGGAATTTTAAATTAAAAGTGTCTGAATTTTTCCCAACGGACACTTAACGCATGGGAAAAATCCATTTTTGGCGATTTATCGAAAGATCAAATAGCCCATAACAAAGCCAACCCCACGTTATTAATATTAAATTTTAAATAATGTAGCTATAGCTTAATCCCCAAAAAGACCATGAAAATTAATATAACTCTGTAACTGAAACATTTTTGTGGTAAGAGAAATAAAGTAGATAAAGGATGTAGATTTTTATGTTCGATTTAGTCACGACAGTGAATTAATGAGTCATAATTTTTTTTTTTTAATTAAAAAGTTAGCTGTTGATTGTTAAGAAGAGAATAAAATATTTACGAAGATGCCCTATACTACGAAGATGGTTTTAACATCCAGTCACAATTAAGTGAATGATAATTTCGAAACTAGTTGCGCTAGTTAATATTTGAAATTAGTTATTCTCAACTTATATTTTTATTTTCTTCTTCTTTAAAATACCTCGACTTATCAAAGTGAACTAATGAACGATCAGATTTTTTTATGCAAGTTACTATGTGAGATGTTTGGTTTAAATGGAAAGGACTGGATGTTACATTGAGCGGAAGATAGCCTACAATGGTCCATGAATTCCAGTAGGCAATGTCTTGGTCCTCTTTGGAGTTTTAACTCTTCTAAGACATTCCTTTGGCATCATTTGATTGTAAATTGTATCCTCTTTGGTTCGGTGAAATCTTAATTGCTTAAAACGGTTTTTTCTCTTACCTTTTGGGTGCTAATTACGTTTTTGTTCTTTTCCTATTCTCGAAAATTATCCACTATTTTTAAACCAATGAGTTGATCTCAGAGGGCCTCTTTGGCTTCCTGAACGCCATACCTTACGCTTCTTAAATTTTTTAGAAACTCGTCTATTTTTTGCCGTTAAGCTTCAAGATACTTGTAAAGATGAGCTTTTATGTGTTTTGGGGTTCTGCGTGAAGTTTTCATGGTTTTTCGATGATTGTATTTTGGAATATTTTTGAGTTTTGGAAATGGGGTTCTGATGCTTTTAGTACCCTTCTCCTTATATTTATGAAAATCGGTTTTAATTTTAAATTTAGTTTTATTTTGAATAACTTCAATTCCGTTGATGAAGTCGTTGTTACAATCTGAGTCAAGAAATAGTGTCCGTTCACTCATTGTAGTATGTGCAAGTAGGATTTATCGAAGCTATTAATGAGCAAAATTGTATTTATAAGATAATAGCTATAACATAACACAAAATACATATTTACTCCGAACAATTATAACATAAATTACTCCCTTATTCATCAAATAATTTCAAAGATTCTAGTGCATCATTGCTTTTAAATATGTTTTTTTTTTCTCTAATTTAATGTAAATATGAAAGAATTTCAAACTTTGACAAATCACTTTCGTTATTTTTACTTTGCAACAGCTTTGGCCGTTTGGTCACCTCTTTCGCGTTGTGATTTGTGTTACCCTTAGGTGTACGTTCTGAACTCTCGCAAATCGATTCATTTAAAGTCAACAAGTTGCTAATAGTTTGTCGAATATCGAGATTACTGATGTGGGGTGATCCCAATGGATTTCTATCCAAATAAAGCAGCATCTCTTTCAATTTTTCATTGGAATAAGCCATAGACATTGAATGATTTTGTACGCTTTCCGAATGCGAAGCTTCATTTTGGGACTGCACGAGATCAAGGACACAATGCGATGCATCACTGCTAGAGCTTCTTGGTTTCATCATTTCGGTACATTGTTTATTTTTATCTATCCGAGTGGCTTCCGGGTATGGTTTTTTACGTAGGATATTTTCCTTTTGTTGCCTCATTTTAAAATTTCCGTGAAGTTCCTGTAATTTCTTACCAGGGTTTGTATTTGGCTTGTGTTTGAAATCACTGCTTTTATCATTGACTGAGTTAAATTTGCTGGAATTATTTAATTTCCCCGTACTTACAGTTTCATGATTCATTGAAAAACGATTGTGTATGTCCTGATTGGTCTGAATTGATTTTCGATTCAGTGATCTGTTCCTATCAACAGAGCTAAGTTCATTTTCGGAATTGTTTTCAAAACCCGAAGCAAACTCAGATTTGTTCAGAGACTCGTGTTTATTGACTACACATGAAGATTTGTTTCTCTTTTTCTTCATACGAACTTTTCCAACTGAATAAACGCAAACAACTAAAAATACTAGCACCGTCAGAACAGCAAAGCCAGATAAAGACCCAATAAAGTAAGGACTTTTCCAAAAGTCAGAATTCTTCGATTGAGGTTGGACACTTTCTTTCAAGTCATCTAATTTCTCTGAAAAAACATCGTGTTTTTCCCTGCTTTCTACTTTGTTAACATTCTGCATGTATTGATTGTGGTTTGCTTCTAAAATGGGTTTATTTTCACTTTTATCTTTAATGTGTTTTTCCATTTCTTTAAAACTCTTTATCTCATTAGGAAAAACTAATGAGTTATTGGATTCTTTCCTGCCCTTTATTGCATAAGATGATTTTTGATTTAAATAGAAAGGATGGGATGTTAAATTAGGGGAATGATAATTTATAGTGGACTTTTCAGGATAGTCTATAGTTGAAACTATTTTATCGCCACTTGGATTTTGATTTTCTTGTTCCTTAAAATTCTTCGACTTATCAGAGTAAACTAATGAGCCATTGGATTTTTTTGTTCCTGTTACTGTATGAGATGTTTGGTTTAAAAGAAAAGGACTGGATTGCCCACGAATTGCAGAAAGCAATGCCTTGGTCCCCTCTCCTCTTTTTTGAGCTTTAACTCTTCTTTTAGGAAATTGTTTTGGCATTATTTGATTGTAAATTTTATCTTTTCTGGGTCGGTTAAATCTTAATTGCTTAAAGCGGTTTTTTCTCATACCTCTTGGGTGCCAAAGACGTCTTTGTTCTTTTTCCATTTTTGAAAACTGTCCATGATTTCTTGATGAATCAGTTGCTCTCAGAGGACCTCTTCGCTTTCCAGAAGGCCATAATTTATGCTTCTTAAATTCCTTAGAAAGTCGTCTGTTTATTTTCTGGGAAGCTTCAATATGCTTGTCAAGATTAGCTATCATGAGATTTTGGGTCCTGGGTGAAATTTTAATGGTTTTTCGAAAATTATGCTTTTGAATACTTTTGAGTTTTGGAAGTGGTGTTCTGATGCTTTCAGCCTCTTTCCTCTTATATTTATGAGAGCCGGTTTTCGTTTTGAATTCAGTTTCATTTTGAATAACTCCATTTACGTTATCCGTTGATGAAGTCGTTGTTTCAATCTGAGTTGGAAAATGGCGTCTGAGGATCTCGTACACTCGTGCCATTCTTTCAAATAATTCTTCTTCATAATTCTTGGTGTAGGTGTTCCCGAACGCCTGTTTTTAAAACGAGAAACAATTATAGAAATCAGCGTCTGGATATCTGAATCTTTTTTATTATTAACACTAGATTGCCTAACGAAGTCATTTTGACTGCTTTTAATTTCAATTAGAAAAACAATGATGTATATAATGACACAATTTCTTAGAATTTTGTGACTTTTTGTACAGCATATAATTTTTTTTATTGTTAATATTTGCTAATAACTTGTTATATGACTGTAAATATTATAAAAAATTTTAAAAATTAACTTTAAACAAATTTATTTACGCATTCACAATCCAGTCATTTTGACTGCTTTTCGGCAATATAGGTATATACTAATTTTCCGTCTTTCTAGTGTTAAATAAAATTTTCTAACTACGTATTTTCAGACAATTCCAAAATAATAAAAAATAAGAAATAAAAAATTGAGATTAAACGAGTAAGAAAAGATTATAAAAATTGAGAGTAAATTCAAAGAACAGGTCATTAATAATGTAAATTAAAATAGTAAATAATATTAAAATTCATGAGTTATCATAACAAGCTTTGCAAAATATTTATAAGACTCAAATCAATTTTTCTATTTTTATTTCGACAAGTAATTAAAATAGCTTCATAATTTATGCATTTTCAGTCGTAGGCCAGAGAAATTTATTCACATACTCTAAGTTATAATATTTCCACTCTAATATCTAATGTCTACTATGATATCTAATATCTAACTTATATATATACTCTAAGTTATAAGAATATCTGTAAATATGCAAACATGCTGAGGGGGAAAAACGTACAAATTGCATTTATGATTTATAGAAAATTCATGACTTGAAAAAACTGTTTACCATTTGGAATGTTGATAATGACGATAGAAAAATGAGAAAAAGAATACACCTTGGAAACAGGCTTTCCATAACATTTGTTTTGATATTTATAAAAAGAAATTGATTGATTAAATGTGGCATTTAATGCTAAAAATCCCGGAAGGACATGCTGCGCTAAACCTAGTTTTTTTTTTTAATTGCCAGATTAAAAAGTTCATAAACGTAGAAATACTTGGATATGATCGCAGAAGTACTGAAAAATCATATTAGTAACAGCATAAAGCAAAAGCACGAGAGCTAAATAAAATGACTAAACGCAATTTAAAATTATATACAATTATTTCAAAATCATAATACGGAGAGATGTTTTATAAATATAATAAAATATTTATTTATATGTAAATTCTATGAGAAGAGATGAAGAGTTTTATTTTAGAATATTTTATCCCAACAACAGTGATTATAATGCGCATGCGTAGGTAAACGTACGCTATAAAAACTGTAAATACTTATCCAAATTTGAAAAGCTCTACGAATTGTGTGAATGATTACTTTATTTCAAGTTAACACCAAATAGTGGATTCTTACTCACTTCAAGGGGTGTAGTTAAATCTTAACACCGATAATTGATAAAGTTCACACCAATTTGCGGCTCATTTGGAGAAACAGGTTGTGTTTTTTGGAGCTCCGTCAATTTGGCCAATAATTATTGCATATTTAAACTATTTAAGCAAATTCTTATGCTTCATGGTGATAGGGTTCATTGTAAACGCAAAACAAATGCTTTTGGATTATTATTATAAGTTTAAAAGCGGATAATTGTACAAAATCGAGATATTGACAATATCGTGAACATGAGGGAATTAATAAATGACTATGTCAACCTTCATCTATCAAAAGGTATCTCCAGACAGAATCAAGTTAACATATCTTACATACTAGTGAATTGGTATTTAACATTTATAGAGGTAGTTACACCACAAACATGATGGTACTATGTATAGATAAATTGGTGAATGTGTCCTTGTTGTATTGAATTAAAAAATTTTGTAGGTCTGAGTGTATGTTTGATTTAAAAACAAATTTCATTAAAAAAAATATTGTATATATTCATCCTAAATTTATGATTCTTGTCTTATATAAAATCATAAGAGTAATGATTTTTGCATGTATTATTCTTACTATAATTATAAATCTTAGTGTTACTAAATAACAAGCATGGTGGTGGCTACTTTACACCAAGTAGTGCGAAAGTATATTCTAGGTGTTTCACCACATCAGGAACTCTCCTCGGTTTTGGCGTAATGAAACGCTTAGCGAAACACCACGTTGGTGTAAAGTAGTTGCCACCATTTTTGGTATTCAGATACACAAAACTTTTTTACAGTGCAGTTACTACTGGACAATTAACAGATTTAGTCCATTCACGCACATCCCATCCTCTTTACGTGAATATGTTCTGCACACTACATTTACTGCAGAACAACCTTTCTTTTTTTACAGAGTTTGTGTGAAACATCTGTACGTGAGAGAGCGGAATGTTTCATGAAAACGCTAAATCTCTCTAATATTGGTTCTCTAGAGAGCACACTTGACCGATGTGACGTCGACAAATCTTTTTTACTTTAGTTACAAATGTGAAAACAATTTTGTATTCAGTAATTTATCGAGTACATTGAAAAAAGCTACTATTTTTCCTTCATTTTCATAATTTCTTTTTTTTTGAAAAAAGGGTTTAAAATTTTGAGTATTAAAAGAAGATGTTACAAATCAATGCTAACTTAAAAAAATTCAAATCAGCCAGACACACTACTCTATATTTTTATGCTGAACCTTAATATTTCAGTTTAAAAAAGGAGAGAGAAAATAATTTTAAAATTTAATTAACGTTAGGCATATTTTAATAAAATCAATTAAATTTATTTTTAAAAAAATATTTCGTCAAATCTGCAATTTACAGACTCGTAGAAGTAATAAATAAAACCGTGATTTATGATAGGTGAAAAAAATTGTTTTTTGAGATGAAGAAAATGGTTTATGATGTATTAATATCAATTTTTAATCTCTTGAACTTATCTAGCTTCACCTCAGGGTAACTTATATTATCTGCAAAATTTTATAAATTTTATTTTTTTTTATAAAAAATGCTTGATGGATTTTAAATTTTTAATTTTTTTTATTTATAAAGGAAATAGTGCTTCCAGAAAAGGAAAGTTTCTTGTCGAACAATCGGGTACTTGCATTTCACGAAGAAGAAGAAGACCTCCCATACCCACACATGCGATCTATGACGTCAGCTCCAGCTCTGCTTCATCACCAAAATGGCGTATTAAAGTTGAGCTAAGCTTCTCTACATAAGTTAGAATGTTAATTAATGATACGTTAATTAAATACAGCTCTGTATCGCACATCGAATTTGTAGAAATATAAATCTTTCTCGTCTACTTCTTCTACTTAACTTAGATTTATTAGTTGTTTGTGTATTTTTTAGTAACCATGATATGTTTTTGTTTTGTGTATCTGGCAACTTCACATGGCTTCGAGCCTGTCTTTGTGTTAAATCTCCATCTAAATATATAGTGAAAGAATTGAAATCTTTAAAAAAGAATACGTGTGAAAGAATTTAGAATGTGTCACTAAAGAGAATTGATACTTGACGGACTTGGCTTATTCGAAATAAAATGGAAAGAGCAGTTGATATATTAAACAAACGCCACGTTTCAACAACCAATCAGGATCGAGATACCCACACTCAGTCGCTTGCAGGTGTCCCATTGGGCCACTTCTTAGTCTTATTATTGACAGTTTTGATTTTGTCTCAAAATTATAATTGAAATTTAAAATAGATTCACAAACTTTTATTTTTCATTGGCATACTATAACTAACCCATATCGAATTTCCGTTTATCAATGTTCAAATCTTCCCTGTTTTAACACTGCGCAGAAGACAAGATAAATAATGGATCAAGCATTATTACAAATTCATACACGCAGAAGATTTTTTTTGTGAAACTAGCTCGCAAATTTGTTACAGGGAAAGAAAAAAATACCAATTTTTTCTATGATTGTCCTAATGGACATTAACCCATAATCCATGATTCATTTTCTACTGAGGATATTTTCTGTCAGCAGTGCTCAAATAATAGTTTCGATTGTATTTATAACAATTGCAAACATTTGCTAATAAAGAGATATTTAATCCGTAAAGAATTTGTGAATCATAGACGCTAGGCTGAAAAATAAAAACTATTGATTCAAATCAATTGCAGGTTGGTGATTCGAATCACCGAATCAGTTCAGTGCTCCAAATTATTGAATTAGTAGCCAACTCCAAAATGCACTGCACATAAGTGCAGAATATACTTTACTAAAACGCCCAAAAAAAGGTGAATTCTTCGTTTAACAAACCATGCAATATATTTAATGGAATATATCCTTGAAACATTATTGCTATTAAGGTGAAAATATAATTATTTTTTAAATTGAGCAATAAAATAATTTAAAATAATTTTTTTTCTTCTTTTCAGGTTGAAAAAATAATTATTTTTAAACATAAAAAAATGCATATTTCCACTTTCAGAAAAAATGAATGGTGAAATTCCAATATTATTTTGCACAACCTAATATCTGAAGTTTAATTTAGACAAAATCATTTAATTTTCGCGTAAATTCTTTTGATTTAATAATCAAATTAAAAAGTAAACCGAAAAATACTTTTGAATAAATATTCAAAAGTACTTAGATATTTTAGTTCATATATTTATTTATTCTGCCACATGATCTTTACTAAATAAATCAGATCATATGACTTTACCGCTAATCAAGTAAACAAGATAAAAAAATTATCCAATTTAACACTTCTTGAAGGATAAGCTAAACGCAAAATTGACTGCTTTGATTTTAAAAATTACCAAAACTTTTTGAACGTCAAAAAACGTTATTACTTAAGGACAATTGGATTTACCACATTAATTTTCGGGGGTAAAAGCTTAACATATGATTCCTAATTTGATTTACTTTCTTCACACAACTCATAATTTATTCCTATTCCAAAGGAAATGTATGTAAATACGAACGGATATTAGAAAGAAAAAAAATTGCAGAAATATCTCACTATTGTTATTCTTCATTTCAATATCAAACCGTAGGAAAAAAAACTATTTATGTACGATTTTTCAAATTACATATTCAGTAATAATTATTAAAACAAAAGATTGGAAAGGAAAAGTGTTATTTAGAATTGCTTTCTTTCAATAAATACTTATGTATGGTGTTAAAAAATTTACATACGTCAGACAGCTTTATTAAAGATTAAAGAAACGAGAAATTTTTCAATTTTCGTTCATAAAAGAAAAATGAAAGTGTGATAAAGAGAGAAATCACAGCAAGACGTATATCAATAAAGGAAATAAATAATTTCAATGCAAATCTCTTTTTCAACTGTTTTTATTATTTCAGAATAAGAAGTGATGATTTTTATTGGCAGTCGAGGCGCTTAGTACTTACGTAGTTGTCTAGTTTGTTCTGTTAATTTCTGAGCGATTTAATTTTTTTTTCAGTCTGGATTTCTTTAACTGTTAACGGCATTATTTTAGATGGTAAACAAAAATTATTTGTCATGAATTATCAAAGACTAAGCCTGATAAGTTTAGGGTTTAGCTGACAACAGACAATAGTTTCCTAAGGGGTATGAACTGTTAGTAAGTTTTTCACAAATGAGCTTTAATGTGTTTATGAATTTTTAATAAAGAGAAAACAGAAAATAAAAGGTTTAGTAAGTTTGATGAAATACGCTTAAAAATTTTTTTGGAAAAATTGTGTTGACTATTGACGTATATTGTTTAATTTTAGTGACAGTATTAATCTACATATTCACGTGGGAGATATTAACCTTCCTTCATTAAGAACCTTCATTTCGTTATTATTGCAGAGTTCCGAAATTCTGATTTTGATTGATGTACAGTGCGCACAAAAAAAAGGACCACCCAGAATAACTTTTGATCTAATGATCGGATTTTCATGTTTTGGGACTCAATTTTAATGGTTTAAAGGGGTGACCTCAAATATGCAAATTAATAAGTGCAGATAATATTTTATGTTACGAAATCAGACACACAAACGCACTTTCTCTGAATAAACATACTTTCTTTTCGACAGATTTGGATTTCTGACCCCCAAGATATAGGGGGTGACCGCAATCGGGGAAATATAATCCCAATAGTTTGATCAAGAGAGCGCTCAAAGTTGCATAGTTTTCAGCTGCTAGTTTTTAGATAAGAATATTAATTATGAATCTCACGTTTTAAATTAAAGCATTTGCAACATTCTATCTCGGTGCAATTCTGTGCTACGTTTTCATTTAAAAGCATCACGTTTTTAATGAATTTCAAATTATTCATTTCAACTTCTCTTGTTTTTCAAAATACTAGTTAAATTTAATTCATCATTGGATTTCCCTTACTTCTCAAATTAATTTAAACTTTAATTTATAATGAGAGGGACGTAATATCAGTTCAGATTACCACGGTTCTACGACTGTATGATAATAAGAACCGTATTAGGTCTAAATTCTGTATTGTGGAACACTTTTTGAATGAAAAAACAGATATAGATACATATTCCATTTTGAGCTGATGCAAAAAAGAAAAAAATCAGACATAAAAGGAACAACAGAGAAAAAAATTAAAAATAGATACACTTTAATTGTGATGTGATTAAAAGTAGAGACGAAAATAATTTGTGACAATTATCTATATAGACAAATAAAATAGAATTAAATTCAGCATTTAAAAAAAAACTAAAAAATATGCCATAAAATTTTTTCCATACTTGGATTCAGACTTAAATACATCCCTTCAATTGTTTCAAGCTCACGTGTTAACTTTTCTGTCGAGGGACTCACACTTTAACAGTTGTGTTAATTTTGCTGTAAATAAAAAGCAAAAGACAATTGGAGGAATTATTTAAAGCCATAAAGAAATAGAGGTTTTTATGTCGTATTTTTAACTATGGATCCAGTCTTGCATGTTTCCTTTGTTCAAAACTGTTATTCAATGTAGTTTTTATGATTTTCCAAGATTTTATTTCAAGAAAAGAAACTTATTTTAAGAGTTGATTGTAATTTAATTTATTCCTATGGTGATTTGAGAAGATTAGATAGAAAAAAATTTAAAATGATTTTTTAGAAATTTATCACTGTAAAGTCATGTATCATAGTAATGTATCGTAGTAATGTATCATAGTAATGTATCATGGCAATGTATCGTAATAATGTATTGCAATAATATCATGATAATGTATTACAATAATATATCATAATAATGAGTCAAAGCAATGTGTCATAGTAATTTGTCATAGTAATGTTATGTATCATAGTTTTTTCAACTAAAAAGGAAAAAAATTGCAGTTCATAAAATTGTAATTGTAAAATTGTAAGTTGATTGTAATTTAATTTATTCTTAAGGTGCTTTGAGAAGATTAGATAAAAAATTTTCAAAATGATTTTTTAAAAATTTATCACAGTAAAGTCATGTATCATAGTAATGCATCATAGTAATGTATCATAACAATGTATCGTAATAATGTATTACAATAATATGTCATAATAATAAATCAAAGCAATGTGTCATAGAAATGCATCATAGTAATGTTATGTATCATAGATTTTTTCAATTAAAAAGGAAAAAATTTGCAGTTCATAAAATTGTAATTATAAAATTGTAAGTTGATTGTAATTTAATTTATACTTAAGGTGCTTTGAGAAGATTTGATACAAATTTTTCAAAATGATTTACGAAAAATATATAGTAAAGTCATGTATCATTGTAATGTATCGTAGTAATGTATCATAGCAATGTATCGTAATAATGTATTACAATAATATATCATAATAATGAATCAGAGCAATGCGTCATAGTAATGTATCATAGTAATGTTATGTATCATAGTTTTTTCAACTAAAAAGGAAAAAATTTGCAATTCATAAAATTTTGCTTCTTAAATCAATCTTGGGCAAATTAAATAGATGAGTGGATTTATTCGTCTTGCATAATCTTCGGGGTTTCCTTAAGTAAAAATAGTATGTCTATTTTTTCAAACTAGCGAAACAAGTCTATGTACTATAAAAACAATCTCAAATCTTTTTCATGATACTTTGCAAAAAATAATAATTTTCAAATAACTCAGATTTAGCTATTCTCAAAGAAATGCAATTTTAAATTTTTGTTTTATTTTTCTTCAAAAAAACGGAAAATCAAATCACATTAGAAAACGAATAACATTGGAAACCATTTCCCCCACCCTCCTTTTCTACATTCCAACCATTCCGGAAATTCTTCCGGGTAACAAACCCAAGACGCTAAACATATTCCTCCTCCTGGAGTCCATTCCTGTTGTCCGGCAATCCAGGACACCAGCTTCTGAAGAGGGTAGGACAGTGGGGGTGAGGGGAGACTGGTATAGAGTGAGCCCAAATCCTGCCATCAGCTCGAATTTAGCCAATGGTAGGAGATGTCCGGCGTTCATAAATCCCTGGCTGTCACGTCGGGACGACTGTATCTGGACCCTCTGTGATTGGATGAGCCGCAGGAATTTGCCCTTGCATCCAAAAGACACCATGTTCCTCTTATACGTCGATTCTATTCTTTGTTTCTAGAACAAAGGAAAGATGACCCTGAAAGCATTTCTCAGGTAAAGTGGTCCAAAATCTAGCAATCAAAAAAGACATGCAATAGATTAGATGGGAAATCAATTTAGTTGATTTATATGAGAAAAAGGAACGAAACTGCTTTGTAAATAAATCTTTTTTAGCAAAAGCAATCTTACGACGAGATTAGCATGGCTGGTGATTGGTCCAAATTTTATATCAATCAAAACTAATTAAACTAGGGTGATTTTTAGAGATTCTGCGTTTTTTAGACGGATATTCAGGATGTTATGTAAGGATAGCCTTAATAAATATTTTTTGAATTTTTGTAAAAAACTTTAGAAAATTGTGAGTATTAGGGATAACAAATTAATATTTAAGAGAGGAAAAAACAAAAGCTTGGTGAAAATATGCCGAATCATTATATATAACTTGGGATGAAAAGCATCAAAATCAATTTGACAGCCTAATAAAACTTGGAGATTATCGTTGACTCGTATTTTTGTAGCAGGTAACTTTGTTGTCAAAAACCTTTAGCAATTACAAGCGCAATAGATAGAAAAGGAAATTCATCTAGCTGCTACACACTATGCTCAGAGCTGTTTTATAAATGAAACTAATTTTATTGTAATTATTTTTTATCGAAATAATTCCAGGTTGTAAGGGATTAATTTCAAAGTGACTAAAAAAATCTATGCACGCTATACAAAGGGGATGCAAAAAGTCGTTGTCTAAGTAAAAGAACATTAATGTGAATAATTAAGCGAAATAAATATTTTAAAAACTTCCTTTATCATGTTGTTTAAAAACGAGAGTTCAATTTCAATTTTGTCAGACCAAAAATTTGAAACATAGGGTGAATTATTTTGTTCTTTATTTCAAAAATGACAAAATTATTGCATCATTCTTAGTCTACGTGAAAAACATAGTTTTTTGAAAGTTCATCTTGCTTTATTAATATTTTTCTTAGTTTTTTCTTAATAGTTTTCTGTCTATTAACATTTTTATGTCTGAAAGTTATCAAAGTTTTGACTGACGTTAAACTTACTTTTTTTACATCATCAGTCCAACTTGGAGCATGGGGTCTTTCTAATAGTGATCAATAATTTCATCTCGTAACATGAGGTACGATAAAAGGGCGGGAAATTTTGCTTGCGTTTTTAACTTACTTGTACTGACATCAGACACATAGCTCCAGTTTAAGTTTGGGAAATTTCAATTTATGAAAAATTCTATATTGTACGATATAAATTCTGGTGGCAGTGGTCGTGAAACATAGGAAAATTGTATTGCTGTCCCATAACAGAAATTCTGTTTAATGCTGAACATTTGATGGTTGGAAAGAGGTCGAAATTTTAATTGGAGATATTTTTAGATATTTAGCGGCAATTTTTGCTTAAAGCAATTAGGTAGCTGGTAAAAGATATAGAGCTTAGTTGAATTTTTATCACACTATTCAGTTAGAAAATTATCAGAATTTTGACTGAATAAAATCCCTTTAGCTATAATTTGGCAATAAATTCTGTTTTGAGCGATCAGGAAACGTTTGAAACTTGTATTGTCATCAAGCCCAGAACTGCAGTTATTTGTTTGACAATAAATTCTACTTGACATAAATTATACTTGTAACGGCGAAGAAACGATAGAACCTAGCATTATCATCAGACATGGAGAGCCAGTAGAAGCACTAGTAGTGCTCTAGCGAATTGGAAAGTGATTGAAATTTCATTTGCGATATTTCACCGTTAAAGACACGTAATCTATTTAATAAAAGCGTAATACTGATGCTAAAAGCTCTATTGAGTGCATCAAGATTTATTGACTTTTCTTGTGTGAAAAGGAGTTTGATATTTTAAAAATTGAATTCATGGCGAAGTTTGGGATTGGGAGGTTGAATAAGTTTAATTTTATAACTGGTATTAGTTCCAAAAGTGACTGACAATCTATAACTAATTAGTGTGTGTGTTTACACTCTGAAAATCAATAAGATTATACCAGCTATTATCTTGGCATCTTTGTTGCTTGCTGCTAAATTTCACGAAAAATAATATATTTATGCATTTATGACATTTTATTATAGCAACGATATTTAAGAGAATCGTGTGTTTGCGCTAAAGCATCTGTTCGTTAACAAAAAAGTGATCCATTTTTAAAGCAAATATGAATAATTGCAGAAAATATATCAATAATTAAAAAGAAATACCTTTTAAGTATTTTTTGAATATGTTAAAGCTAGGAGAAATTGCTCACAAGGAAGATCGAGGGAAAAGATTACAATACGCTCACTACGATTCCATGTATTTGTACAAGACGAGTATTGCAGTTTGTACTGGAAAGAGCAAATTGATTGCTAAGGATTAAACATAGCTGTTTATTTTTGTTTTGAGAAAAAAAAAAAAAAAAAAAAAACAGCAAGTGAATGAATTTTCTTAGAATTCTTCTTAATTCTTCTTAGATCCCCTGATATAAAATATTTTAAAATTAAGTGGTTTCTCTTTAGATGGCACCATATTCAAGACTATTTAAAAGTCATCAATCCATTTAAAAAAAGTCAATTTTTCTGATTTTTTAATTTTTAGTTATAATTAAAATTCCTTCATTTTTCTGGTACTTTAGTACTTAATTCGAAATATTCAATTCTAAAATTATGATATTTGTTAATAAAAACCATAGAACAATTTTATTTTATTGAAATTATTATTTTTAACTACTTAATTGCAGTTATTATTAATAACATTTTCACCTACCTATGAGAATAATTTCTCCTACAAGAAAGTCCTACCACGTAAAGACGGATTGTGCAAAAAAGCTTTTCTTGGTTTCAGTACAACTGTTGCTTAAAACTAACTCATAGTAACAAAATAATAATGAAAATGTATAAAAAAAAACTAATGTAATCACATTATTAATGGTTAATATTGCAAAAAATTAATAATTAATATTTTTGAAATTATTTTGTTGAATTGTGTGCAAATTCTTCTTACCTTATTTTTATAAATAAGCGCGACATTGGATGTAAAGTATTTTTCCATATTTCAAAAAATCTTTTATGGTAAGGAGTTGTTTCATTTCAACGAACAGCAATTTAGGTTTAAAGAATTGCTGAACTAAAAGAAAAAATAACCGAAATCAGGAATTACTTAAATCAATTTGAAATGTTTTTGTAATGTTAAAGGCACGTTTCAGAAGCGTAAGTCAAAATTTGACTATCACTCTTTCATACATTTTGCTTGCAAAATTAACAAAATTCATGTTAAAATGATTAATTTAGCAAAATCATTGTACTTATGAATTTACAAGTTTACTATTCATCATTCTTCACATTTTTCAAAAAGTTCTAATCAAAAGAACTGAATCTAAATTCCAAAAGTAATCAGCCATATTTTTATTTTTCCTCGCGTAATAAGAAAATTTCAAACTTCATTACAAGATACCAAAATTTTCACCTACTAATAAACCTTTGTACTATTTCTCTAAATAAAATAAAAAGTAAAAATAAGCTTGTTTTAAAGTCTCCTAAAGCAAAACAATAAAACTCCAATCAAAATACAAATCAAAACAATTTCAAATAAAATGCATTTCACATAAAGAGCCTTTCTCGTCCCTGCTAACAAAGCATAATTTTGTTTTCTTTTTCGACACTAAAATGTATCTTTTCATGCGTGAAAAAGGTAAAGGTAGGGAAAAAAATCAAAGCAAGCACATCCTCCAAAACATGATCTCATTTTCAGGAACCTAAGAACTTTTTCAAGTATCTTCAAGAACAAGTTCAGGGATTCGTTGAAGACCACGGTATTTTTCCCTGAGACATTTTATGCCGCATTTTTATACAACACGCTGTAATCATCTCTTCTATCCACCCCCAAAAGAGCATTTTCTCAGCCCCGGCAAGGAAGGGGGAGGAGGAGAATCTGGGTGTTTCCCTAAATGTGCAATCCATCAAACTAACTGTTTACATATTTTTTCCTCCTCACCCACAACTCCCAATACACCCCCCTTTTCGAATCTTGATCTTCTCTTGAGAGATAAAGAATGCACTTCCTATAAATATTTTTTTTCCCTCTCGGGTGTAGCCCCATATTTAAATAAATAAATAATAAAAAATATTGGCCCTGTTGTATTAGTGGAAAAAGCGCGCCCTATTCAAATTACACGTCTCCTCTTACAATATCGCCCCGCAACGAATATATCACCGAGGCATTAGGGGGTGGCGCTGCGGGCGTGAAAAATTGCGCCCTGGCTTTAGACATGGGGCTCGCTTCTTTTCCAAGAGCCATTTATCTTCATCACGAAGTGACGCCCGCCCTACTCCCCTTTCTACCCCCAGTCATCTACTTCCTTTTCGCCGGTAAAAGGAAAATAGGAAGAGGGAAAAAAAAGTATTTCTCTCCGGAATTTTCTTCGGGAAAGAGAAGCGGATTTCGGCCACTTCCTTTTAAAACCGGAAAGAATAAAGGGGAGGGGTGGTCCATTCTTTAGGCGCAAAGCCACTTATACCAACCACCCCGTATCGATCAATTCCTACGCTTCCCGCTCTCTTTTCCCTTTCTTAATTTCAATTTCTTCTCTTTTTCTTTTCTTTTTTTCTTCTTTCCTTAACAAAGAAGACAGTTTGTTTCTCATTAAAATTTTTGGAGGGGCCAGGTGGCAAGGAGAGGGGAGGTTTTGAGGTGGGAGTGCAACTTTAAAGTTCTGGTTCCAAAGTGGAACAAGAGTTTGGTGGGGGGGGATGAAAATTTTGTTTTGTCACGGTGCTGCACGACTGAGTGACACTCACTGTGTTTCATTATTTTCATTTTCTTAAGAAAAATAACAATAGAATAAAAAGAAATGGCATTTTTTAATGTAATCTCGCTCGTTAATATGCTCTTCTTAATGTTCGAAATAACAACAAAAAATTTACGAAAATTTAGAAATTATTTGATTAAGACTTTAAAAATCAGAAATACAGTTATAAAGATAACCAGATTCATTAATTATTGAAAGCATTTTCCACGTTGCATACATCTTTTGCATTTAATAAATTTTCTTATGCAAAAATGCGTATGTGGCATGCGTTACGTAAAATAGAAAAATCAATAGTTCTTAATTATTTATTTAATGATCAATATTATTTACTTATTAATTTTATTTATTTTTTTATTTTTGAAGAATTAATACCTTTCAATTTTTCTAATTATTTCCAAGTTTCAAAAAGATATTGGATGAATTAACAGTAGACATATCCTTCCAAGCGTTTCACTTTTATTGTAACCATGTACGTCTTGTTTCTGAACTTGAGCGCCACTATTTAAAGAAGAAAAAAAAAATCGGAAATGTTTCAATATAAGGTTATAATTTATCTTTTTACTCCTTTTCTTAAAAAATTGTTTTATAGAGAAAGATCCATCAGCGAGAATTGAAATCAATGAATCTTGTTGTCAAGCAACCACATTACTATCTAAGGCGCTGCACCATTCATTAGAAAAAAGCTTATTTAGTACATAAATTGTTTTTTTTTTTCTTTTAAAATTATCTATCTAGTACACTAGTATTTCAAAGGCTGAACAATCAAAGAGTATTTAATTATTAATCTCATCTTGAAATAAATCTTGTAATACCCTTCTGAATAAGGCCGTTTCAGCAAAGCGAGGTGCCTGGGCCCAAAAATGCTATAGGCCCCTTGAACGTAAACCGAACCAGCGATAAAAATTTTACTCATGTGCTATTAAGCATTTTTGAGAAAAACATTAGTTTTAAAACTTCTTTAAATAACTATCAGGTGGACCTCGGTATTTAAATAATATAAAATAAATAAACTTAAAGCTGTTAAATTTAATTTTATTCAAATATTTTAAACTTTTCATGACTGTCGATTTCGTTGTACTAATTGTGTTACAATTTTCTTTACCGCTTTTGTTTCCAGTTACTACTTATTTTAACTCGTTAAAATATGAGGATAAATTATTAAAATAAATCAAATGAATAATTTATAGAAGAAATATTATTTACTTGACTAATAAAGTACAAGTTCTAAGGCATAAAATGTTTCTTTTTTTTTATTACTTAAGCTAAATTTAAAGTTTCCAATTCTAAAAATAAAAATAAAACTGTGTTTTGCATGGGAGGAAATAAAAACATATTTTGTAAAAAAAATATTTCTTTCTATATTAGAAAATCGTAAGGGTCAACGGTGACGCCGTTTTGGATGTTCAACTTAACGTTACATTTTGTTTTGCCGCGTAAAAACCATAGATTTTAGAAATTTGAAAAACTGAAGTGTGTAGAAAAATGCACAGGTATTATGATGGATTAAAAAAATAATATTCAATCATTTGTTCAAGAATTATAAGCTGTTAAACTTTTTGAGAAAAATATCAAAAGAGCCGCTCTGCAAGTCAAGGGAGTGCAACTACGGGGTTGAAATTTGGCATGTTGAAACAGTTTATAAACTTAACAAAGTTTTCTTTTTTTTCGAAATTTCTGTTTGCTTATTGCAAATTTAAGTGCTTTGAGATATTTTTTTCAGCTTTTTGCTTTAAATATTGACTATTTATCCATTGTTGTAGAAAATTTATTTTTTCCTCTCGAGATCTTTATTTTGTATTTTATAAAATTTTCGCAAGAGTAGGCGTTTATCAAAAGTAGCAAAAAAAGAGAGAGATTACATGTTGCCAGGTCTAAAAATTAACATTCATAATAAAATTTTTGGAAATTTTTTTTAAAAAAACTTAATGAATAAAAATAAAAACCATTCCCAATTTGAATTGGGTATACTATAGCCTACGTCACAGGTCGTGTTATTCCTACTAAATTTAACTAGGAAACAGCATTTTCTGCGAACCTGATTTCTAGCAACAAGTAAACATTAAATGAAGTGTGTTGTTATAAGTCGCTACTCGGCAGGTTGGAATTGTGTTAGTCTAGTTCCTTCTGAAATAATTTATTTTGTTGTTTTATCTAAGTTTAAGAATTTAGTAAACATATTTAAAACTCTGCTTATTAATTAAACTAAATGGTAAATGTTATTCCTAGTAAAATTTTCGAAGTGGAAGTAGTTGTGTTTTTTTCATATTATACCCAATTGTTATATGTCTCTTCAACAAATAAAATTACTTCGCATTTATTTCCTCTTATTAAATCGTACATTCCTTAAAATTCTTTGACAGTACAGATGTTCATTTTTCAAATTTAGGTAACCCACTATTTCCTTACAATTAATACATTAGCAAAATGTTTTTAGATAAATATGCAATAATTGTATGTTTTGAAACCAATAAACAGTGGTGAATGTAAAACAATTACGGGGGTTGGCGAGCAAACCCTCTTAGTATTTTGACATATAAAAATTTGTAAATCTTTGTAACGACACATATAAAAATTTGTTGAAAATAAGAATTTCAAGAGCCCCGTAATTACTTTGGGCTCGGCACTTATAAATTACTAAAGAACGACCAGAGAAAATGTATCAGAAAAATAACATTTAGCATGGGGTACTGAACGTAGCTGCCGAGAAAGAAGAAATTTCTACGAAAGTTGACTATTTTCTAAAACTTTCTTTCAAATAAATTTAAAAAAAAACTTTGATTAACAAAACAACGCATTACAATATTTTAGGTCACAGATCGAAGCAGAAAATACACATTTCCCCGTTATCTCTTTGACACAGAATTTTTATTAAACATGTTTGTCAAACTTATTATTTCCTTATTTTGCCTTTCGATTTCTTTTTTAGATCGAAATTAGTGAAAAATATTATATTTAGTATTTTATTAATTTATGATTATGAAATACCGTATTAAACACTTTTGTCTTTCTCTGCGTTAACGGTAAAATCTTCCAAATACACACTCACTTCCAAACAATAATTTTTCAATTTTGCACTTATTTGCCATTATTTAGATCTAAAAGAAACAATTATTCATCATTGCTTTTCTGATGCATTTTCTTAAACTTACACAATCAATTATTTATGAATTTTTGAATATGAATGAAAAAAATAGTGCATGGAGTCCCTCCGCGTGGAAGAAGTGAAACTTCGTAATGTGGAAATGAAAATTGGAAGGGGTAGAAATTGATTTTTAGTGAAATCATATTGTTTCTTTAAGACTAACTTTATTAACAATGCTTACAATTCTCAATTGATCGCATCTTTTAACTATCATTTTCGAGTGGAGAAATATCCAAATCTATAACATTTACAATGGGATTATGATAACTAAAGTAAGATACGAAATGTTTGAGTTCTATTTTTTCAATATTTCTAGCAAAAACTGCATCAATGGTAGTTACCCCTTTGGTTGCTGGATCATTCCTACCATTTATCATTTCCAATCCAAATTTGTCTTTAGGGAAGGTTAATAATGTTTCAGCTTCAGGTAACGAGAAATTCACATTAAAATCTCCTGCAAGGATCACAGGCCGCTCACAATAAT
>NC_092206.1:37155455-37229853 GCF_043381705.1 Parasteatoda tepidariorum
AAATGTTAATTAAGGTGTCCACTTACATATTCGGTTAATAATTTTTATTTGTTTAAACAAAATTACTTTGTTACAATATAATATTCTAATACCAAAAAAAGTACTTACGTAGCGTGAAAATATCTTTTGTGATGTAACTCTTTCAAAAGTACATAAAAATGGTTGCCAGCAGGGGTGCACACGTAGATTTATTAAATACACCTTGTTCGCCACCTAGGAACCAAATCTAGAACCCGACACTCGAAATATTTGCTCTGTTACAAACGTACCCTGTTACAATTGACCCCACTCTCCCCTAACTATTAGACCGTTTTTTATGATTAAAAAATATTAAAATATATTTTTGCTTGTAATTAAAGTGCCAGAAAAAAAAATATTAAAAAGACACTGGAGTCCCATCTGTCTCAAAGGCTTGAAAAGTGTTTTTACATCCGTAGAGCATAAGCTGTGTAAAACAATATAGACGTAATCAAGTCGCATTGCAATGTATTCCCTTAAAAGGCCTGCCTCTACCCTCACTATCCTCACTATCTTGGATTCTAAGTTAAATTTCTTATTCGTGTTTTATTGATATTTTTTATGCTTAAGAAAATTTTGATGATATAGTATTATAAAGCAGCACCATACCTCTCAAAAAAGGTGGAAAATAAAAGGGTTGCTTTATTAGATTAGTAGAAATATCGCTTCACAATTTTTAGAACTTCTACGAATTTTTCTTCAAAACTTAAAGACAACAAAATGATGCGAGTGGTTCTGAGTATGGGATTTAAAATTAAAAGCTGCTTAGTGTTTAGATTTTTTTTAAAATCTGATTTTATTACAATTTAAACTGATGAAACCAATTTGGATGACTTCAGAAATTTCCTTTAACTTTAATTGCATAAAAATAAAGATACTTATCAAAATTCTTTAACAGATAACCGCATATTATTTAACTCCCTATCGGAGACTGCTGATTGCCGAATTCTATTAGTATAATTTTGGCGCAAAAAATTAATGGAGAATCCATAAAACTACAGCGTTATATTTCAAATTCTTACTCTGTGGCGGCCTGCGATTTATCATGTATAGAAAAATATTGTCAAATAGAGTAAATATCCCTCATGAGTTTATTTATGAAAAATAAATGAAAAGGATTAAAAGCATATTTAGAATTTTCTCCCCCCGCCTCCACCCCTTTGACAGTTGAGTTCTTTCAGGAGGGTCACTTAACGCAGGTCAAAGAAACTTAAATAAAAACATGCTTTTATTTATATTACAACAAGTTCAAATACAAGTTTCCAACAAAACAAAGTTTCATTGAATTAGTTAAAACATAGTTTTATTCTATTGCTTTCAAATGGCCTCTTCTATTCTACTTAATTGTGGTCTAATGGACATCCAAATTAAGAAGCTATTTCATACTGGTGTTCTTATATTAAGAGCGCCTGTTCAATATTCCAGCAACGTTCATTGCCAGTGAGTAATACTCCACCCTCGATCAAGCGATTACTACATTCTCCCGAATACCACCTCCCACAGCATCTCTTAATCCAGGTTAAATCCAGGTCTCAACTCCCTCGTTTCAACCCCATTTCCCGACAGTTTCATCACCACACACACTCACTGCAGTGTGATGTCAGACGGCTGGTATAACAAAAAGGCAAATTTACACGGGGAAAAAAAACTCAAATAACTGAAACATATTTTTTTGCATTTTCTGAATGGATTCATTTAGTTCCTTTTTCTCTCATTTTGTAATTGTTTTGATTCATTTAATGAGTTCAAGGGAAACTTCTTCTAATGGGATTTTTAATTTTAATTAAAAGTAATCTTGGTTATTGATTCGGGTTTCCCAGGAGGTTTAGGAAGGAGAGATTAAAGTTGGGGCTGGTAAAAATGAAAGATGTTAAAATTCAATTGTAATTGTAAAAATTAGAATTTTTTGGATGAAGAACTATGAGGAATTATTGATTATTTGATTTATAGTTTTTTTTCCTTTTGTTATCAAGAGAGATTTCGTTAGAAAAAACAATAGTATTCGTGCTTAAATTTCATAGCAAGCGAGAAGTTTCATAGCAAGAGGAATGTTATTAAGGTTTGCAATTATTTGCAGTGTTGAATAAATTAATTGTGTTATAATAAGAAAGGATAGTACTTTGAAATGTTCTAAAAAACGATATTTTCAAGAATATTTGACAACCCACCTTGGTGAACCAAATTTAGATCTTTACACTTAGATTGGAAACCCTTGTATTAAGCCTGAAAAAATTAGGGGGAGAGACATAATAAACTGAAATGAAATTAATAACCCTAAAAAGATTTATATTTGGGCATAAATAATGTGAATTAATAACCCTAAAAAGATTTATATTTGGGCATAAATAATGCGAATTAAATGTGTAAAAGGTTATGTATGGCACATGCTTGCTTGTAGGGAAAATTTATATGGACAAAACTCGGACTGTTTGATATCTAAGGGTTGTTCCTATAAATTACGTTAGCACTTATCGAGAGGAGGAGGCTTGTGATTTGATAATTTTCGCCGACAGTGGGAGAGTACATCATAATTAACTCATTTTAAAAAGTTTCTTAAAAAGCAAAATAAAAAATGTAACTAATAGGCAGTTCAAATGCTACAGCAAACTACAGTTCAACTACATGCAAAATTGCATTTTATAATTCAAATTAATTCCAAAGTTAAATTACAATAGTAAAAATCAAAGTTAAAGAAAAAACTAGAAGGGGGCTGCTGGAACTTTTTGATTCGCTTATTTTTTGCTGATACGAGAAAAAGGAAGGCTGAAATTGAAATATGAATATATGCTTACGTAATATTTAAATGGTCCCTTATTTATTTGTTTTTTTTTTTTCTTTCTTCAAAAATGCACTCGTTCTTTTTTTTTCTTAAAAAAAAATATTTTTTCCTTAATGTTAAAATTTCTTGGCAAAGATAGCATACTTATTCAAATACACCGCTCTCTTATTAAAACATTTTTTAATGCATAAAATCTTAATTTAAAGATTAAATAAATTGTCACTAATCTTTGATGAACTTAACACTGCATCTCTCAGTGACTTAACAATCAGGCGCCCCCCTTCGACACTTTGAGCAAACCAGATGTTCATTCAGATAGCTCTAGAAAGAACAATACAAAACTCCAGACGACTTTCCCCTCCCCCTTTTTAATCATTTTTCAGCATTCGAAATCATTCTCCTACTCGCGTCGGGGGAGTTCGAGAGTTTGTCATCGTTTGTCTATGGACGATCGAAGGGGGAAGATGATCCCTTCCTTCGGAGCAGAGGGGTGGACGAAGTAATCCCGTCCGCAAATCCCTGGGATTACCTGGATCGACCCTGAATCAAGGAAAGAGAGGAAAAGGTCGTTTTTATGCAAATTAGGATGTCGCACGTTGATGGACAGTCTCTTGAGGCATCCTCTAATGTCTTAACTATGGAATAGAACAATAAACTGATACTAAAATTGTCCTCAAACTGCGGAACAGATGAATGTTTATGTTGATGATTCATCTATCTACGAGACCCATTTAATGCAGAAAATGAATCCTAATTTACGAGTATAAAGAATTCCCAACCTGCATACAATACTGTTGGGTATAGTCAATGCATGTAACTTAAACAATTTTTTACAGTTATAGAACACGATACAAAAACTTAATGATTGTACATATGAATGCATTACTAAATACTTACGCAGCTGTATAATGAAAAAAAAAAGTCGTTTTTCTGCAAATTAGGATGTCGCACGTTGATGAACAGTCTCTTGGGGCATCCTCCAATACCTTATAGTAATGGAAAAGAACAATAAGCTGATGCTGGAATCGTTCTTTAACAACGGAATAGAATGTTTATATTGATGATTCGTCTATCTATGAGGCCCATGTAATGCAAAAAATGAATCCTAATATACGAGCACATAAATAAACTAAAATAACCGAACTGTCCTAAATAGGGAATACGGAGTAATTTTTTAAATTCACAATTCAAGAAAAATTAAGTTTCAGAACATATAGGCAATGATACAAACAAACAAGTTACGCAATGATTCACCACTAAAAGTGGGTTGAGCGGCAACTACGAAATTAAATCCATAGTAAATAAACCATAGAAAAATAAAATCATGCAAGGGGATAAAACACTGGTATAAGGCAACCAAGTATAAAAGATGATTTTAAAAATGAGGGGAAAAAAAGAGTTAAATGGTGTTGAGATAGATAAATCTAAGAGAACAATAAAATCAAGTAAATTGTAAAATCAAAAGCCAAAAGGGCTTTTTGAATCAGAAAAAAGTTTAAATCAAAAGGGCTTGTAAAATCTAAAATAGTTAAAATTAATTAGAGAAGTTGTTAAAAATAAGAAAAGCCAAGATGAAAACAATTAAAATAAAAAAAGGGAGGCTAAGAACAAGAAAATTGGTTAAAATTCGAAGTTAAAACAGCGTAAAAAGTGCAAAAGTCGAGTTAAAGCAATCAAAACATTAAAAAAAACTGAGCAGACAATTAAAATTCAGCGGGATAAAAGGTGATAAAAACAGTGAGACACCCAAATAAAATGAGAAATTGGTAAAACCTAAGTAGACAAGATAAGTGATTAAGTGTCTGGAGCAGACAGGTTTTGATGCCAGGTGATTATATTTGTCAGTACCTTTGTAGGCGTGGTTTTGAAGATTGTTTTGATTTTATTCCCGCAAGCCAACTCTCCATAACACTGGTGTTGATTTTTACCTTCAAATTGATCTCCACAGAGTGTCTGGAAGTGGGCTCAGTCAAATACGAGGTGGTCTATTGTCTGTTCAATATACGAGTATAAAGAATTCCCAATCTGGCATACAATAGTATCTAAGTATATTAAATACGTATTACTTAAATGATTTTTTTTACAGTTATAGAAAATGGTGACTGGTTAAATCTGACGGGTCACAAAGGCCTCTATGTTCCCATAACAAATCAAACCTCTGGGGGTACTGAATTGGAGATTGATCGTTCTCTGGTTCGGGTCAAAATTACGATCGGTGAAAGAATGATGTATGAATGTGTCCAGCCTCTACATCGGGCTATGACGTGAGTGTGGCTGCAGTCGTATTCTTAGCCATAGATGGCACCACTGAAAAACTATGAACGCATCCTCTGCCTTAAATTCGCTTGATTTCACCAAGCCAGGATCGCTTGAATCGGCAAGTGGCATTAGAAATAACAACCAGCTATATAATAAGGGAAAAAATCTTTTTTATGTAAATTAGGATATCACACGTTGATGAACAGTCTCTTGAGGCAAGCTCCAATGCCTTAACTATGGAAAAGTACAATAAACAGATACAGAAATAGTCCTTTAACGGCGGAACAGATGAATGTTTATGTTTATTATTCGTCTATGAAGCTCATTTAATGCAGAAAATAAATTCGTTCATTTCTGCATTACGAGTATAAAGAATTTCAAAAATACAAGATGCAAAGCATTAAAATTTAATAAATGTAATTATTGCTCCATTTTTTTATGATTTGTGGAGTTTTTTATTTGGCATCAGAAATGTATTGCAGGTGTATTGGTTTTAAAATAAGTATGTCGAATCCCACTTTTTAATAGTTAGGACGCTTCGCACCCTGACCACTCATGATCGCTTCGCATATTTTATTGTTTTTCTTCTTAAAAATTTATACTTTCTACAAAAATAAAGAACATTTGGTTTATTCAATGTATATTATTGCAATTTTACGTAAGAACACTTTGTTTACAAGTTGACTGTAACGAAATGAACAATTACAGGATTTAAATAATAAATTGTACTGGAAAAAATAAATTAACCAAAAAGAAATGGGATTCAATTTCGCGACTCAATAAGAAGAAAAAGTAAATTTACTTGTTAACGAGACTTAAATCATTATAGTAGTTCAAACAGGAAACAGCTTTTCTCTCTCTTGAATTTAATTTTTTACATATTTAAAAAATTTCCATATAAATCTTGAGATCAAGATCAATCAATATTAATCTGACTATCTTTAATCTCTTTATCTTCATGGCAACATCTACGTTCGCAATCAACTCAAGCTTGAGCTTTTAAAACAAAGATCTTGAGCTCGAGATGTCTCAATGATTCTGATTCTATCTTTCAGATATCTATTCTCTATATGTTGAAGGTCAAACATACTAATCAATTCACAAATATGCATGTTTATTCAAAATAAGAAAAAAACAAGCATTAGTGTCGTATAGAAAACGCAACCATGCGGCATAGTTTAAATCTCTCCATTTTAAAAGGTCCTAAGGGCCGCCTCCGTTTTAGGTGTTAAACTCAAAGTTGAAATTTATTTTGCAGAGCAAAAATATTTAGAAATCTGAAATTAGGAAGGTGGGTAGGAAAAATGAACAGATAATACAAAGGAATAAAAAAAAATTATAATATTCAATAATTAGTTTGAGAATTATTAACTATTATACTGAAAAAATAAAATACTTGCCGAACTACAGAGTTGAAATTTGGTAGACTGAAAGAGCCAATTTGTTTTTGAACATATCACACAGTTTTTCAAAATTCTAATTTGTTCGAAAGTTATTGCAATTTTAAGTGCTTTTCTTACGATTTTTTTCCAATTTTTTTTATTTTAAGATATATTTTGTTTTGCTGCACAAAATCTATAGCACTTAGAAACGTGCAATTAAGAAGGTATGTAGAAAATGTACAAGAAATTTGAGGGAATGAAAAAATTGATCAATGATATTGAGAATTATCAATTGTTAAACTTGTAATTAAACAACAAAAACCATGTTGCCCGATCTACTGCTTGCTGAAATGCAACTAAGAGCTGTAAGTTGACTAGCTGAAAGTGCTATTTAAAATTATATATTTAACGAGAGTTAAAAGAGAGAGGGGCCTCCCTGGCCGAGCGGTATCGCCGGTCCAAACTCTCTGTTAAGCGTGGAGGTAGCGGGTTCGAATCCCGCCGTAACCCTGGATGTATTCTTTGTGATGTCTTTCTCTGAATTGTTCTATCTGTATTTTCTACTTGACAATGACTTATAAGCCTATACTGAGCACACAAGTCAGCAAATGTATGTAATTTCAATAAATCAATCTTAAAAGAGAGAGTGATTAGATGTTGCCAGAAGTATGAAAGTCGGTTTCTATTTGATCTGTGGCTTATATGTCTAACGATATTATATGTCTCGTTCGTTAATAAGTAAAATTATTTTTAACTCATCTCTTCGTATCGTACCACAAAATTCATTCCTACTTTTGATTTTTTTTAATGAAGTTAACTGCAATTTCTAATCCAGGTAATCTTTTACTTTATTAAGTAGTGAAAAAATAAGTCCAGGCAATCTTTTATTTAATCCAGTTAAGTAAAATTGGTAGATTAGGAATTTATAATTATATTTTAATTAACAATATAAAATTTAAGTACCTCCATATCGAACGAAGTTTTTTTTTTAATTTTTTATTCGCGATATGTGTATTTTTTGAAGTTATACTTCTTATGCGACTTCCAACAAGGTTGCGTTAAACGTTTAACGCTACATTTTTATTGCCCGGGAAATCACGTGGTTGGATCCAGTTTTCCATATTGTTTTGCTTCTCACTAGCATAAAAATAATAAAAGTATTGTTTTTCTATAAATATTTTTTTTAGTTTGTTTTGATACACATATAATTTAATAATGTAGTATTTTTTATTTTCAAATTTAGTGGACAACAATTGTAAAAAATGCGTGAAAACAATTCCACGGACAATGCGACGGATTTAAGGTTATGTCAAGGTACGTCTCTTGTGAATATCAATTGATTGTTAGGTTTTCTCTTCTGAAATTTCATTATGACGCATTCACATACATTATTAATACAAATACATTTTCCAGGGCGAGACGATGAGGCAACCACAAACACTTCCACTGGTTCAAGAGGTCCACGAGGGAAAAATGCACAATATTACCGTGATTACAGAGCACGGAAGTGAGCGGAGCAGGAAAAAGAGTCGTTGAATAGAACTAGTGATCCTTCTACGACTGCTGATTCTTCTACAATTAATGTCGGAGGTTGCGAAGTTTAACTTCTTCCGCGCGGAGGGACTCCACGCACTATTTTTTTTCAATTTAGTTTGAGAATTCAGAATAAAACTTAAAAATATAATATTTTAAGATTTTTTAATTTGCTTCAAGCGTATAGTTTAAAGGAAGAAAATAAAATTGAATGAAGGAAATCTTATAACTTTTATCGGGTAGACTATATTTGATTGTGCCCCTTGATTCTCCCCAAGCTGGGTGATGAAACCCAATCGTGATTCTGATTGGTTTAGATTTTAGCGTTATTTTTAAATGTTCATCGGTATATGTAATTTCAGACGTCCGTTAGTTCTAAGTTGGATACCGGCTGGTAAGGTTACTTTTGAATCTGGTCAATAAGATCGAAGGTATGTGGGCAGTCATAAAAAGAAATATCATTCTGGCTGCTATTCCTGTTACCACGGTGTTCCGCGCAAACATAAGTCGCTAATTTCGCCAAGGGGCACTCTCCAGTATATTTTCCCCCTTTTATCGTTTGATTGAGTCATTGTAAGAAACTGGGATAAAAACTGCTATCAATTATTCCACTTCAAATAAATAAAGTTTCAGATACAACTATTGCTCTGTAACTTCAATTTATATATAAATTCTTGTTCGTTTATTTTGTTCTAAATAATATTACGACTTAATGTCTTTTTTTTTTTAACAATATATTGTTGAATTTCTATTCTCCTCTATATTAAATAAAATTGGTGTTAGAATAATATTATAAAATTCTTGTTAACAAAATGTTTTTGTTTGATAATTATATTTCAATAACAAAAATTTTCTTCGCTAAGTAATTAGATACTTGCAAAAGACGGCACGCATTGGTTCACCAATCAGAATCGACATACAAGTATGATGTAGCCAAAAAGTATAAAAATAAATCGAATACAAAAATTGATTCAGCTAAACTAAAGACTTAAAGTTGTAACGTTAACACGCCACACACAACTACACGAGTAGACAAATATGAGGTTAGTTGTAAGTACCCAATCGTTTCGGTGGAAATAATTTCCACCCTCGCCACATCAGCTCATCTTGATATCCTGGAATCCTATTTTATTCTTTCGAAAGCCGATTCCCCTGTTAATGACATTAGTTCCTCCACACTTATCCATAACATGTCAAAAGTACATTTTACCCTGATTTGCCTCTCTGCCACTGTGTTTTTTCTTGTTCTGTTTTTCATCTTTTTTTTTCCTAACTTGGCTTTGGGCCGTGGTAGCCTAGAGGTTAGAGAATTGGTTTTCATTCTAGAGGACCCGATGTTCGATCCTCGACTCCGCCAAGACCCACCTGGTACATGCGATATACGTGCTCTTAAAATCTGTGGAATTGAAAACCCTGTGGTTGGTTGCTGAGCTGTACCACAAGTACAGAGATCCAAAGAAAATTTCCTTGCCCTTTAGTCTAAATTGAGGAAGTGACCTAACAAATAAGATCTCTTTTGCAGAGGATAAAAATTAAGATAGGTCTTCAGAGCATCCTCGTGGGTGTTTCCCAGAGCGTCGCTAATAGCACATTGTGCAGCTCTATTGATACCTCTTTCAGCTTCTATGGTTCTCTAATTTTTCTTTCTTACCTTTATTTCCCCATTTTTCGTTGACCACTTTATGTTTTTTTCCAAATCATTATTGTTGCACTACTTTCAAGTCAGTCAAGTCTTAAAAATGGGTGAATATTTCTGATGTGCTTGAACCATGTCGACTGTCCTTTCGTTTTTGTATATTTTTGAAGCGTATAAAGTTTTTGATCAGGTAAATTTTACCGCTTCAGTTTTTTGGAATTTATTTAAGAATGTTGTCTTTATAGCAGGTATACAAAAAGTAGGAGTGTTTCAGAACTCAATTTACTCGCATCATTATTATTTGTATTGCAGGGTCATAACTAAATGTATAGATATTTTACAGTAAAAACAAAAAAAGTGTGATTAATTGTACTTCTTTTTTTGAGAAATCCTTAAAATAACGCTAAAACAATACTGATAACAAAAAAAATTTAATAATTTAAAGCATTTCAATTGTTTACAAAAGTTCCATAAAAGTTATAAAAATATGAATTATGTACAAATAAAAATATATTAATGTACAAATATATACTCTGATAACATGGGATTAAAACAAATCCATTTCAAATTCATAAATAAAAATAGTGGTATAATATCTCAACAATGATATTATATTAAAAATATAAAAGTGAAATTTTAAAATAAAACAAAAGTGAAAAACTTAAAAGTGAAATTTTCTAACAATAAGAATTCAAAACACAAACAATAGAAAAGATTTCATATACAGTAAAAGCTCCAAGTTACAAAGCTCAATCCAGGGGGCACACTATTCTATATTGTAACCTTAAAAATTACTGATAAAAACTTTATATTTGAAGAAGGATAATTAGAATAAACATAAACTTGCATAAAATTTATCATTGACACTAATGTTGTCATTTTTAAAAAACAGCTTCAATAAAAAAATTTAATTTAGTTTACAATGAAGCTGTGGTGACAGAATTGCATGATAGAGAAATTTCATGCAATATATTAAGTACATAAAATTGAATGGTATTATTTTCAGTCATTTAAAAACATATAATTGTGCTATGTTCTCATTCGGCTGAATATTAATTCCTATACTTTTCATCATAAATTGAATAAATATTTAAAATATGGTTTCTTCTGACATGATGTCTTCACAAGTAAATGAGCATTCTAACATCGCAGCTGCTTCAGCCGTTATGATTTCATCTTCATCAGAGGTTAAATCTGAATTTGAATTTTCCTTAGATAATTCATTTGTATCTTCATTAAAAAAATTTTCATCAATGGCGCTATTAAGATAGACATTGTTATTTTCCGGTGCTTTGGAATCTGAAAAAAAAGAAGCTTATTTAAAGTAAGTGAATGAAGTTTGAAGGGAGTTTATTTCTCAATTTTTATGAATGTCAAAAATTAGAAGTAAATTTGGTTCATTTAGTAAAAATCTTATAACATGGGTAGATATTTAGGGTGGGTTAACATAAGGTAGAAATAAAACTGAAACAGACATTTGTCTTCCATATTTGACTTCAAAAAACCTGCTTGTGAAAAAAAATATATAACAACAGAAGCTTGCCTCCCCCCTTAACCCCATGCATTACTATAAATTATGAGCGCTCGCATCGGAGATTTTAAAAACTCAGAGCATTTTATGAATTTTTTACGTCTTTGATATTCTGTGAAAGGGATACAGGGTGCAAATGCAAATGTATGCAATGGCAATTAATTTTATTTTTACTCTCCTGAAGTAGTTGTAGCTTTAAAGAAACTATTTGACATTCCCTTGGAGGGGATAGTATTATTTTAAAATAAACTCTTTTGAATACCATTACGGTTTTGTCGCAAAAGACAGTGAATTTTGCTGAGCAAGGAAATTATCTACAGGTGACACTGTAGTTAGACAAGTTATAAATTGTGGAACAATAAATATTCAATTTGCTAGTCTAAAAAATTTGCATTTTGAGTATTATTGAAAATTACGTTAAGTTGACACAAAGCGTTAAGAAACTTAATCACATATGCTAAAATAATTGAGACATTAAGAAAAGAGATCGCCCATCATATTTTAAGTCGTTAAGGAGACGATTGATTTAATCATGCTGAATTAGCACAAGAATTGGACATTTACATAACATCCAAAAATATATCACACAGAGAAACATCAAGTCATAAATATGCAGAAATTACATTTTCCTGAAGCCAATGCAGAAACTTACGGGGAAAAAACCTTAATGTACAGTTTACCCAATTTCTTGATAGACTATTAAATAAAGATAAACATTGCTACCTATGTGGAGATATTAAGCAAGTCTGAAACGGTAAAAAAAATCATACGTCGTGAGAGAAGAAATAAATTAATCCTCATCAGAGAAACCTATAAATAAATCTTTGTCCTGCAATGCTGCACATTGGTAGCTTATAGATTTTGATATTAAAATATTGAAGTTAAAATATTGAGAAAAGATGGAAAATAATAAAAAATAATGACAAGAGAAGAAAATTATTAAAAATATTTTTCAAAAGTATTTAAAAAAAATATTTTTTATACATTATTATTATATTTATATATATATTATTCATTATATTTTTATTACATTATACATACAATATATATTATTATTATTACAGTCGAACTCGTTAATAACGAGCACAAAGGGACCATAACATGTACTCATTAAATCCGAGTGCTCGTAATAAACGGGTCCTTAAGGCAGGCGTGCAACCAGAAGAGGGGGGGGAGGGTTTGGAGGTCAAATTATTGAGTTTACATAAAATTTAATTTATACTTACTTACTTAATTTAATTAAATACTTTTCTTATTTTAATGACAACTATCCCCCCCTCAACCAGCAAAAAATTTCTAGTTGCGCTACAGTCTTAAAGGAATTAAGCAATAAACAGAAAGAAAAATAAAGGAAAAGATTCTTACCAAAACATTTATTTTTTTCATTAATCTACATATTTAAAATAGTAGTTTGTCAGCTTACTTTGAAGTTTCAGTTCGCGGTTTTTTTTTTATTTTGCGCGCATTTCTTATCATTTTGAAAAAAAGATTGCAAGACAGAAAAATATTGCTCCCTAAAACCGGGTCTTGTTCGTTAAAAGCGACTTCTGTTCCATAGACTTAACATTGATCCAACCAAATATTCTCGTTTCCCTCGGTAAATCCGAGTTCTCGTTAAATCAGAGCTCGTTATAAACGAGTTCGACTGTGTATATATATATATATACCGTCAAACCCCGCTATAGTGAACTCTCGGTTATAGTGAACAAAATGTTCGTTCCCGTGCCTTGCTATACGCATATAATATTATTTTTTTTGTGGAAGTAGTGAACCAAAAGAAAAGAGGAAATTGGTTATTGTGAACTTTTTTGTCTTCGACTGATTTTTTCCTTCATTTTTTGGTAATTTTGTAATTTCTACATAAAATACATATACCGATTTTTAAAACCATCTATTGAGTGAAATGTACTATAAGCATTTTTTTGTTTTGTTTGCTTCTTCTATCTCAGTTTCCCATCCCTAAATTTTTTGTACGCAAGACAACGAGTAATAAAAAATGAAAATCAACATATTTTTTGTTACTACATATTGTTTAATCATTTTTGTATTTCTTTTTATTGGTGATTTATTTTAATAATGTGTTATAAAAGGGGGCAGTTCGGAAAAATTAGTTAAAATTGTTTGCAGTACTGATATAGTGAACTCCCGGTTATAATGAACCAAAACTTTGGTCCCTTGAAGGTTCACTATAACGGGGTTTGACTGTATATATATATATTGGAGAAACTTTTATTATACAAATAAGAGCAGACATACCAGTTCTTTCTGTCATATCATCACTTTCAAAATCATTTATTGAAGCATCATCAAAATTTATATCTTGTAATGAGTTTGAATCCTCCATAACATGTTGAACTGGTGCATAAGTTTCAGTGTTAACTGAATCCTCCTTAATAGCTGGATTTAACTGAGTGAAAGGGAAACTGTCTTCAAAAAACGAATCTTCAACCAATATATCATTGAAATTTTCAACTTTCCTATCTTCTTTCTTTTCACTATTCTCTGAATTTGATAATGTTTCAGTTTGTTCCGATTTTAATTGTGAAAAACATTCCACGTCAAAGAAGTCTTCAGGTAGATACAATGATAAAGGAAGTGATATAGCTAAAAAGAGATTTTTTTAAAAAAATGAAAGCTCTTAAAACTTATAGAAAAGAAGCTTAGATGATTTTTTTAAAAATAGATTATTATCTTATCAATACATAATTTTAAATATCAATTCATATTTTTGTACTTTTTTTTTAAACAACTTTTTTTCAGATAAAGCAACGTGAACAGTTTTCTCAATACTAATGAAATTGGAAGTGCATCACTAACTGAAAATAGGCATATTTAGCAAAAGTGTTACTGTATCTTAACCAATTAATTATTAACCACTCCTCCAGAAGCAGTTAATAAATCAGGTATTTTTCATAGCCGTGCTGTTTAATGAAAAAAAGTACTGTGGGTCATAAGTGGATATTTTAATTAGTTTATCACTAGTTGATGTGACAAATTAAAGCAGAGAATTACGTAAAATAAAACTTTAACTCAATAATAATAATCCCTTAAAATTAATTAAAATTTGTAGAAAAAAACATTAAGTTTTTGTTAAAGTTATGCATTTTATTTCAGTTTATAACTTATTATTCATAATCAATTAAAAAACTCTTGATATTAATTCAAAAAAGAATTCATAACATACGCTGTATTTCAAAAATCTCTTTTTTTAAAAGAAATACTAAATAAAAATTGCAATACAAACGACTTACTTTCAGGAATATTCATTTTATTTTACATTTTACTCTTAGATGTTTTAAGTATGTCTATAAACAAATCCCCTTTGGTGACCAGCTAGGTCAACTTTCAAAATTATCTTGTACAACATATAGACTTTGATGGTAACCAAGCCGAATGTACAGCACAATTGAATTTAAATATTCTAATTTTTTAACCCTTCTTTCAATTCTAACAACTTAATTAGTTTTAAATATTATATTACCAATTTTTTTTACCATCCGGCTGTTGCCCACATGGAAGTACTTTGATTATAATTTTAGCGACTTTTAAGAAATGCCCGCGATATTGTCAAAATTCTTTATGCATTTTAAATTTCAGCAAGAGTTTAAAATTCGACCAGCAGCCATTAAATCACCAAAAACCACGATATGTAGGGACATTTAAGCATGGTAGGCTGAGATATATAAAAATATTTTGATCTCTGTCGTGAGATAAAATAAAAAACTCATTCATTATGTGCTGCACTACTTTCTCCCACATATCTCTAATCATAACTTGAGTATCATTCAATACATATATGATTTTGCTTGGAAAAGGCAAGTTCCCTCACCAATAATTGTTATGTGGCAGTATAAGGCACCATAGCATCATTTATGTTTAAAATTTCTCCTCCATTTTTAGAAAAGGTAAAAAAAATTTTTTTTTTTTTAAACAATTTATTATTTCATAAACAAGTCTTTATTTCTATAAAAATGCAAAATTATTCTAAATAAATACTTGACATATAACTAACTATTCAACACTGCTTAAATTATTACTTAAGAAAAGACAATCTAACAAAATGAATCTTAAAAAATACTTAACGTATAATTAACATTTTTACACAACTTAAATTATTACTTATGACAACTTAACAAATTGCATAAGTATAGTGTGGCAAAGAATAGACAGAGAAATACCAGAGTTTATGGTGCCACATACAAGAAATATCCATATACATAATAATGAATAAAATGTTTTAAACATATGACTCAAAAATCATTAAAACCTTTAAGTGAAATTTAATTTACATATAAGTATTATACTATTGTATATAAATTATAACATACCGACTGATTTGTAATTTTCAGCTCGGCATTCAGGATCATGGCACTTTTGGTAATAGTGTTTTTTTCTTAAATCAACAATCAGCCTGAAACAAATAACAGTACAGTAGTGCAAGAAATAAATTGTGATCAATGATAAAATTTATGAAGCATGAGAAATAAATAGGAATTTTACAAGCTTAGAATTTTAATTTATACTTAAAATATAAATATGCATAATATAAACAAACACTGCTCTTTCTGTTTACAGAAAATTTTTCATCGTTGTGGAAAACGTTTTAATACTGCTCATCATTAAAAAATAATAATAAATTTTTCCTCACTCAATATTTTCCCCCGTTCTACCCTACACTCAATATAATTTTTTGTACTATTATATATAATAAAAAAAACAAGATTATTAAGTACAAAATAATTGAAAAGTGAATATTATAGTAGTATTTATTAAATGCTAGTACCGAAAAGTTTCTGAGTGACTTAGATTTTGGATATATAAAGAAAGTCAAGTATAAGGTAAAAGAGATAAGTTAATAACTAGTTATATATATTCAAAAAACTACTAAATTTAAAGAAATATAAGTTGGTATGCATAATAATCAACATAACGTTTTATAAAACATAAAACACCGAGAAAAAAATCAGTATTTTTGGAATAAATTTTGACAAAATTAGGTGACAATGAAAGGGTTGAAACTAATTGCAAGTGTCAAAAAATTGGTTGCAGAATATTTCTCAATTCAGATTTTGCAGTCACAGAAAGTTTTTCATCTTTATCTAAGTCTCATTAGTTATCAATTATGTATAAAATTAAATACATATAAAGTAGTAATATTTGATGCAAGACATAAGTTTTATTTCAAAATACACGATAAAACAAAATCTATCTTTTGAGACCTAAAACTATAAATTTCACAGTTAGCTCATGAATATTTATTAAAAAAAAGAGAAGAATAATAGCAAATTCTTCAATAAGTACTACATGTTTTTCTTAAAAAAATGTGAAGAATTTCTTCTCGCTAGTCAAAAAGAAAACAAATATTTCCCAAACTGCATATTTTCTTAAGATAGCCTTCTTATTTTAGATCATGCAGTTGATAATCTATTTTGATTAATTTCATAATATTAAAATAAAATACAGAGTTATGAAATTGAAAGAGATACTTACATTATATTATTACTTTTATGATGGCGACCAATATTAGAGCAATACCTGTAGTTTCCTATCTCATAAACTAAAATTTCTTCTTTTTCAATGTAAGACCATTTACGAATAAAACCTGTTATTCTATGATCATTTACTTGACTCAAAACAAAATCATCAATTTCAGGGAAAGGAGATGGGCCATTGTTTGATAATCCTAAAAATTCACAAATATCATAAAATAACAGAAAAATAACACAGTAGACATTATTTTTGAAAATATAAAAAAAAAAAAATTATAACTATGTAGGAAAAAATTGGTAAAAAGTTTAAATTTTTTATAATTTAAAAAAAAAAAGAAGAGAGAAATTTATTTACCATATTCACAAAGTTTCTCCTTGTTTTTTACCTGATGGTACTCAAGTCTTTTCAAAACATCAGTTACACACTTTAAATTGTGGTGTATCTTAATTTCTAACTTATTGGTATCAATTGATTATACATAATCAATTCATGCCAGTAAGTTAAAAATAAAATAAAAACGAGAGATAAAATCCACACACTATTTTTATATAATAATTAACAAAATTTTAGCCAGGCAAATCTTATCAGTGCCATTCAATACTAGAAATCAAATACCATAGCCAAAAGTCGTAAATTTATGCCTAAATTTTTTTTATTTATATTCAATGTTATTTTAGCCACAAAATACTGTTCTAAGATCCTAATATAAACTTTAAAATCATAAATGGTTTTTAGTTCCCATGTATCGTAGAAATTATTAAGAAATAGTTTAACTATCAATTTTAACTTAATGAATAATTTCAGATAAAAGGTTTTATCAAATAAATTTAGATAAGTATATTGTATAACTTATTTGGAAAGATATTTATATGCGGAAATATTCATTGGAATACATCAAAAATGATCTAGAAAACAAATACAGAAAAAATACACTTCTTAATTTCTTCCTTATTTTTATTACAATTTTTTAAATTTTACACTAAGATTTTAACTAAGTTATCAAAAACACTTAGATCTATATAACAAAATAATAAGTATAATGATCCAGTGCGGGCTAGCAGCCCACTGAGCTTCAGATTAATTGGTACCAACTTATCTTAAAAGTAAAAGTGGCTTGGGTGCAAATATTGACCACCATTATGTTGTTGGTTATGAAATTGTGGAGTCTTAAACTCTCTGGACCACTGCAGGCTGTTGTAAAAATGGTTTTTTTAAGCATTATAATCAAAGCACAGTCAAAATCTATGCAGTTTGCATTTGCACTTTAAAAGTCAAAATTTATATTTACCAAAATTACTGCTTCGAGATTTAAATGAAAGGCCTTCTCTTGAAGAAGCTTCCATCATGAAACTATCTGAACTGGACAAAACTCGTAAATTCTGTACGTTTTTCCTGAAAAGTAAAATAATAAAAACATGTTTTTTGCCTATTTAAAAGAAAAAAATGCCAGTTTTGTGATTACAATAACAATTTTTAAAACATTAACAAGGAAAGAAACTGAACAAAGCTCCATGCTAGTAAAGTTGAAAATATAGAAGATAATGTTTTTCTTTGTTTGACTTGAGAGAATTATCATGTTTAAGATTAATGAAACTAATCCTTTTACTTCATTTAGTTTTTTTTCTTCTTAAAAAAAATTAAAGATTATTTCAAAAATTTAATCATCATATTTTAATATTTGATTCATATTTCTGAAATTTGCATTTCTGTATTATGGATATACATAACTAAAAAATAAAAATTTGGTGAATTATTTAAAAAGAGCTCTATACTCTGAATAAATATTGAATGTGCTACATTCATGTTACAATTCAGACTTAAATAGGCTTAACATTAAAAACGTTACTATCATAATACTTACAAAACAAGGTAATTTAGTCTGAGGATATGGTAATGACAGTTACAGATATTTTTATTTGGGATATGACAGAGATGAGTTTGGTAAAAAACAAAAAAGTTAAAAATAGAAATCTAAAAATCATGTGTAAAAAACACATTTTAATGGTAAAAATACCTGAAGTCTGAGCAAGAAAAAAGTGTGTGTGTGAATCATATATCCATAAAATATCATTAACGCTTTAATAAAAAAATGTCAAAGCACAAATTTTTGTTCAACTTGCTTGAATCTTGATGAGTGTTTTTTAAACCGGTGAATATGAATTATGACGAGATTTTTAAATCACATAAATAAGAGTTTTGATGAGCAATTTTTAAATTCTATAAACACAAATCCCAGAATAAGATTTTTAAATCACTTGAATATAAGTCACGATGTGTGATTTTAAATTGCATGAATATGAATTGCAATGTGAAATCTTAAAATCGCATGAATACAGAACAAGATGAGCAATTTTAAATCACGTGAATATGGATTGCAATGTGTGATTTTAAATCCTGTAATTTAGATTTGTGTTTATATAGATAAGAAAAAGCATTTCAAATTAATCTTTTTTGAGGGAGTTTAAAAAAGTACTTTTTTTGAAGAAAAAAAACAAACAGAACATTTAATTTTATTAAATTGATGAAAAGATGGAATTCTCCCCAAAAGCAGAAAAATTCCCCTCTGATATGGGGAAATTCAAATCAATGACAAAGGTCTTTAAGAAGTATTGAACAAAGAAAACAAAACAATTTCATACATCAAGACCATTTTTTGAAATATCTTAAAAATCTAGCATAATTTGTCATTTCTAAAGAATATTTCTGATTTGATTATCCATTTCATTGTTACTCTAGCTTTGAAAGAAAAGTATGAAAATGCNTATATATATATATATATAACTGCCAACATGGGTAGGAAAAAAATCCAGTCGATTTTATGAAATAATATAACTTTCATGTTAATTGTTGCATAAAGTACTAAATATTTTATGCATAGGGAATTTTAGGGATTTTTATAGTCATCAAAATAGAAAAACAGCAATATTTTCCAGCTATGATGGACATGAAGTGTTATGTATTATGTTTACTGATAATTTTGAACACCAATAAGCATTTAATTTATCAAAGATAGTTAAAATATTTTTAAATTAGTTTAAAAAGGGAGCTGTGAATAAAAATAAACTGAACATATTAGGACAAAAAATTTTTTAAACTAGTTTCTATAAATGAGGCTTATTTTAATATTCAAGTAAGCAATAATCAAAAATTCTATTTCAATAGGCATTTTTTAGGAAGCTTACACAATTTTGGAGAATTTTCTAAAATGTACAAGAACCAGAATTTTTATCAAACCAGTAGACCAGGAGAAACTGGAAAAAATCCAGTAGAGTTGCTGGCTATGTATCTATGTATTGTTTGAAATATTGTAACTTAATATGAAACTAATCTGAAGAATATTTCAGATTCCACGCCAAAAAATACTGTATTTCATATTAATACTACCAAAAATTATAAAATAAGATTTATAAATTAAATGTGAAAATGAACAAAGTCAAACATTAACTTTTAGAGTATATTTTAAAACAAGGAGAGCAAGTTTCTTCCATAGTGGGAAAAAAACATGGTAAAAACCACACAGAGAGAAATAAATGTTGTTTTCTGCGATCTAGTTTGAATGATAGCATTAATTTCCAAGCAATTTAATAAAACAATCTTGAATGTGTGATAACTAGAAAGCAACAATTGAAAAAAAAAAAAATAATAAATTTATCGCATTTCTTAAAAATAATTGTAATCCATCAGTATTTTTCTCAAATGAGTTTTGCGAAACCTTATTTGATAACTATATAAATAACTGTTAAGATATCATAATCAAATTTTATAAATGCTACTAAATTAATAAACCAAATACTAAATATATTACAAATCACATTTTGAACTCATAATTGCAAGTACAGTGAAACCTTCAGAAGAGATCCCCTTAATTTATGACCACGTTTGGAAGGCACAAAATTTTTCCCATAAGCTTGGTATTGAAGAATACTTTTAGGAGAGACAATCAAAACCTCAAACATCTCCACCAAATGATGAAAAGGTCATGTATGGAAACATAAGAAAAAAATATTAACAAAACAAATAGGTAGATCAAAATGAATTCAAATATTTGTGTAGGGCTCCTATTTGGAGAACTCTTTCTGACAATCTCTATAATAACTTTATGTAAGTGCACAAAAGACGATGTTATCAATGATTTATTTATAGAGTTGCAAGTTAAATTAGAAAAAGCTTTTTTTAGATAATGTTAAAAATCTCAAGCAAATAAACGTCTTCTCATCTTTTAAAGCCTCTCATCGTTCGGCCTGGCTACTGACAACACATGTGCCATCTGTGGTGGAGCAGGAACAGTGTGGCACTATGCGAGGGTTGGCGAACCTTTATACACCAACGTGCCATTTTTTCTAAAAAATTGTTTAATGAGGTCATAGACGTGCCGCCAAATAATTTTGACCTCGTGATTATTGTGAAAATAATAATAACAAATACTATCAACTCAAAACTCTTTATTTACATTGAAAAAAATTCTTTTTGCAATGTCTCAGTTATACGCGCAATTCAACTTAAAGTAGCATCAGTGTTCTGTTGTTGCAAATTAGATGATAAATAACTTATATTAGGTTGTAAGATGTTAGTTTCAGCAGGACTGTTAATTTTTTTTTGATAGTTATTTATTGTTAGCTTGTTTTTCATGGTTATTAATTGTTCTTTTACAATTAATTGTCAATTTTTTTATTAATAATGGTTTATTATTTTGTTTGTTTTTTGATAATTATTATTTAATTGTTACATATGCTTCATAGTGTAATAACATTTGGGTATTGATAATTCATAGAGCAATAACAATTGTGATCGGTAGCGTGCCCAAAATATTTTTTCGCGTGCCATTGGTTCGCCATCCCTGCACTATGCAATAGAATGTCTGCTTACCACATCCTACCACTTTAAACAACCAAAGCTAGAATTCCTCATAGCCTGAAAGAGATTTATCAATAAGAATCCAAAGTTGAAATAGAAGGCAACAAACCTAATTAATTTTCTCAAAGAATACGAGGAAATTCTGATGTAATTTTCATGAAAAAATTATAAAACTACGTAATGGTGAGCACCAACCATTACTTAGCTTGAACAATTAGCCCTCAATACTTTCTAATCAAAATACCCTAACTAGAAAAATCTTTTCTTTTTTTTTGCATTATTTCTTTAAATTTTATATTTGTTATTTTTTCTTCTACTTTTTCTCTTTTTTCTATCTGTCATGTCTTCCAGCCTTAACCATTAACCGATATATGCCCTTTTAAGGCACAGTGTTAAGTGGTGTGTGTGATTGATAAAGTACTTAAATATTAAAGTTTACAAAAAACAATACCTGAAATATGTAACAAGGGAATCACAGAACATTAGTTCCTCAAACTCTCTTCGTGTTACATCTTTAGCTGGCACATACTGATTATATTTTGATACCACTAAAGGAGCCCTTTTGCCAAGCTTTGTGGACAAGAATAATCGAAAATTTCGATTTTTTGTATAGACACCTACAAATAAAATACACTCTTACTTTTAAAAATAAAATGAGTTATTTTATTTCGGCAGTTTATTAGAGGTAGTTAAAGAGAGTTTAAAAAAAATGGTAAACAAATTTATATATTTCTTAACGCAACACAGGATTAGGCCATAAAAATACTATTAGTTGGCTAATAATTACTTTTCAGTGCTACATTTTGATATTGAGTTTTAAGATTAACAAATTCCACGTACATCCACATCTCACTTGTTACGCTTTAATTTATGAGTTACAAATTGAGTTTCATATTCTCACAACTTAAAAAGAGTAATTGTGAACCCCATGTCAACAGTGTTGTTGTTGTTGAGTATAGAAAATCATAACATGGGTTTTCAAAAAATTTGAATAAAGTTACAAACAATGTTTACCTTTTTTGTTTGAAGGTAGAAAACAGAAAGGAATGTATAATCATATGTTAAATAATAAGAAATTTGCTATATTTATAAACATCAAATACATTTTATGATTTTGATATCTTTGAAACATAAATTTAAAATGCTATAAAAATCTAATTAAAAGTTTAGCAAATTCATTTTAACCAAATATTTTTTATGAGCACAAAAGACATAGGTTTAAAAAAAATATAGCATTTTAAACTAAGCTTCATTAAGATTTCATTCATCTTTGTAATAACATTAAACAAATATAATTTTATAAACATAATTATCCATATAAACTCATTATGAAACAGAAAATATATGATACAAAATAGTACATATTACACTATTACATGTGAAATAGATAAAGAGGTAAAACTATTAAGTCATGAAATTAAAAGAGTTGAGAGATATTTTGGAAGTATATGGAAGACGAAAAAAAAATCAGAGAAATGATGAAGTATATAGGAAGAAAAAATGGAATACTCAAAGGGAATAGTTGGGCTTTGAATTATTAAGCAATGAAGTTAAAATGATTGAGAAATATTAATGAAGTATACACATCTTACTTTACGGTAACAGAAGAGCTTTGAACTATTAAATGGATAAGAAATATTGATAAAGTATATATAGATCTTACATTATGAGAATATATGGCTTTGAATCATTACACTACGAAATTAAAATGGTGTAGAAATATTAACAAAATATATAGATTTTACTTTAAGGAAGCAGGTTGGCTTTGAACTATTAAGCTATAAAACTAACATGCATGAGAAATATTTATGAAATGTATAGATATTACTTTATGGGAACTGATGGGCTTTGAATGAGAGAAAAAATAAATACCTTATTTTAAACTATAGAACAGTAATCTATATCTTTTTTTTTTAATTTCACATCACTCAAGGATTTTTGTTATTTATTTGATTAATAGAATAACTTAATCAGCACATATCACTCATTATAGAGCCAAAATATAAATTAAAATTTTCAATAATTTGTTGACTTTTTATTATTTCACAACTAGTTTTCATTTTGATTAATTTATACGATTTCAGCAAATCTGAGCAGAAATTTATCACAATTTATAACTAGAACAACTCTGTGCTAGTAAAATTGTATTTTCTACTCCATGACACTTTAATATTCTATATTCTACTGAGTTAAAAATGAAGGTATCATATGACTATGACATATTTTCATAATATGAGAAAGCCTTTTCGACAATTTTAATACACAAAAAATAAAAAATACAATTTTTGATTTTAAAACAATAATTTCTACTTTTTCTTTTCAGAAAGTAGAAAACAAAAATTTGTCTTCATTAAAAGTGAAACATCAGCCAGTAAAATAAGAAAATGCAAATAATCATATTAATTCAAAAATGAACAAACAAAAACATGATAAAAATAATTAGCGAGTCCAATCAAAATTATTAATTCTAAAAATAAGTAAAAAAGGAAAAAACAGAGAAATGTGGAAATGTATTCAAAAATTACCATTTGAAAAGTATGAAAGTAATTTTATGACAAAATGAAAAGACTTTTATCTTAATATAATTATACAGAATCTCACATACTTATATGCAATCAACTAAATAATTCCTTTTATGCATTGGTTTGTATAAAATAAATACTGAAATTTCACTTTTAATAGCAACTAATACCATTTAATGGTAAGTAATAGGTGAGAAAGGTAATTATTGCACAATATAATTGTTATCACAAAATAAAAATAATCATAATATTAAAAAAAAATTAAATTACTTGAATCCCAGAAAAATGATTTCTTTTCATCTGCCTTCAGAATAATTAGTGATTTCAATTGACTACTCGATGGCCATAATTGATCAGAATCGGCACTGCTTGCTATTTTGGATATTATTTTGTGAGACAAAGATGACACAAAAGAACCTACAATTAGAAAATTCAAATTAAAAGTTTACAATATTTTTAAAGAGAAAAATGAAAAATTTGTAATAGTGTAAGGTAATAAATATTTCATAGTTGCGAATAATCAAAAAAAAGAAAAGAACAAGGAACTACTGTGGACAGTGAAATAACAAAAAAAAAAAAAAAAAAAAAAAAAAAAAAAAAAAAAAAAAAAAANAAAAAAAAAAAAAACAACAAAAAAAAAGCCTTTCTTTACCCTTTAAAAATTCCAAGTGATAAAAGCTGTAACTAAGAATTAAATAAAAATTTAATAAAGCAAAACAAGAAATCAATTTATTATCCAAATAGTACTTTCCATCAGAACTCGAATTATCTTATAAAATCATAAATAATTAATTAATTGATCAAATTAAAATTACAAATGATAAGTGTTCATGATGACAAGGAAAATGTTATATTGGACACAATTTTGAACACAGTTGACATTCAAGAAAATATTTTAAACCCCTAAATTGGAAAATTTTTAAGGATTTTAATTATTTGATATAATGCAAAATAATATTGATTCTTTCCACTGTAATAATTTTTGTCTATTACTGTCTATTTTTGTCTTATTATATGCAACTAGAACAATAGAAATCATTTGACAAAATAAATTTAATATAATATAAATTACATAAATGCATTTCATGCATAACAATTTAATTAACACATAAAAAAAATCCATTCAAAGTGATCAAATGTGTAAAGAAAGTTGTGAGAAATTATTAGGAGAGTGAATAGTTGAACAAACCTGCAATAACATTGTTTTGAAAAACTGCACCAGGTGTTTGCACAATCAAGTGAGAGCTAAACTTAGTATCAGTGCTAAAAATAAATAAATAAGTAAAAAAATGGGACAAACGAAAAGTAAAATAAACATATTAAATTACTGAAATGCAAACAAATTTATTTATTATTACGCCTTAAATACAGAAATTTTCATTTAACTTTCTTCAACCTTTCTAAATATATTTTTAAAATTGGTTAAATGTATTAAATTTGATAAAAATTCAGTTATTTCCGACACTTTCATTCATAGGCTGTTGAATTTGAGGAATTCATTCTTTCTCAATTTGGTAAACCAGTTTATTCAACAAGAAGAAAAGAAAACTGATTTTTTTTCTTCGTTTAAGAGTAGGATTCTTGAAAAGTTAAATCCTTTTCCAAGATAAAGTAAATTGTATTATATATTATGTTTTACAACTAAATAAATAAAACACAGAAAATGCAATTCAACCTTATAGCTTAACCCATTTAAACTTAAGCCACAGTTTAAAAATCGGGCCACAAAAATTGTTAGCATGTTCCATGTCAAAAAATATCAACAATTCTTAAAATTTTAAACACAGAAATCAGAGTTTGGTTTCTGTAGCAAGGGAATATTGATTTCTCATTTTTTTGATGTATAGTAAATTAAGAAAAAATAGCGGCAGAGGTTTCAAAAAGGCAACTTTGTCATTTACTATTAAATCTCATTGTGCCCCTGGAAAACTAGAAAAAAAAACTACATTTAACCCCCAAACATTGGAAACTTTGCACGAAAGTGAGCAGGCGATCTCAAATTTGTATAATGTCTATTATTATATATATATATCATATTTTAAACAGACACATCACCAAACTTTAAACAAAATGTATAGAAACGAATGATTACTAAGTCAAAGGTCATTGAGTACGCCTATCTACTATCAAGCAAGTTTTTTCCTAAATCTGGGCTCAAATTTTTTAGTGGTTCTTTGACTTTGTTACATTAAATGTTAAACCATCTGTTTCTATACATTTTGTTTTAAGTTTGGTAATGTATTTGTTTTAAATTTAATATATGTATAATATAGTATATATAATATCTTACATTAGACGCATACTAGAAATTCAAGTTTGCTTGTCTACTTTCACGTAACTTTTCCCCAAAATCTGGGCTCAAAATGGAGTTTTTCCCTCCAAGGTAGTGGGGAATGTGGCATTCAATGATTTTGTAACAATTTGTTTCTTTACGATTTGTTTTAAGTTTGGTAATGTATTTGTTTTAAAAATAATATAATATATACATAGAATAGTCCATACAATATATAACATTACACATGTATTAAAGTTCGAGATCGTCTGTCTACTTTCACGCATGGTTTCCACAAAATCTGGGCTCAAAATGCATTTTTTTTCCAAGTTTTTTGGGGGAGGTGGCACTTGATGACATTTAACATTTGATTTTAAACCTTTTTAAAATATTCAAGTCTCAATAAAATGTCCCTATTTAAATGTCTAAATTTAACACTGACAAACGTTTGGAAACACTTTTGGCGCACTGTTTATTTTAGGGGATTGGGCAGAAATTGATTTACATCATCTCAAATTCTGCCAAAATTATAAACAAATAATAATATCTTGTTTCGTAATATCTAAAAACTTAAGTTTATAAAAAATCTTCTACAATGTTTACATTTTTTTTTAAATTGATGAAAATACAGTCCTTGTCAAAAGTCTGAGCACACCTCTGGTTTTCCAGAAATTTCAGAATGCACAGAACCAATCCAAAATTAGGTTCATTGGTCTTGTTTTCAAAATAAATGACATTATTAATGTAAGGAAACAAAAAGACATAATTTGCCTTCATACAGAATAATTGATTCATCAAGAACCCTTTTACATAATAAGAGCTCCTTTTGAGGCATTTGTTAGACCAATTTACTAATTTAATATTACTATTTATATTACTGCACACTATAATTTTCAAAATTGAATAAAAACTTTAAAAATTTTATTGCTAACTGAAGAAAATCAACTTCATGAAAAATCTTCAATTCAATACAAAGAATTTTTATCATAAGCACTTTTTATTTCACACTTTCATATCTCTCCAGTATTTTTTCTATATTTATAAATCATGAATAATTTGTGAAAATTTAAAATTGATAAAAACTATTATCAAAACAACTGAATTTCTGTTAAATTAAATGATCTAACATTGTAAGATTATTTATACTTTACATTCTGTAATGTTTGAAATAATTTTATTCATAAAGTTATAGGTCATATATTTAAATTTACTCTTTATATTAGATCATTAAATTTAGCACAGTTTAAGAAGAGTAATTTAAGAAGAAGTAAGATATATTTCTAGTATTGAATAAGAAAATTTCCAAGATATCCAGATAATATATAAAATTGATATCAGGAAGAAACTCTTTAGATATCAATTTTATGTGCTGGATATCTGTGAAAGTTACGTATATCTGTCAAATGTCTCCGGGATATGTAGATGTCATAATATCCAAATATCCAATAGACATAACACAGTTACAACCCCTGGATAACTGACAGATATTTCATCGATATTAAGATATCCTGGAGATCCCTGATGGATTTGGGAATGTAAACCTTTTTTTGTATAAGAGATATCTCAGTGATATTTGTTGTTGTGTAAGTAGCAGCTCAAGTAAGTGTTTTTTTGTTTTTGTTTTTTTTAATAAGATCAGTGAGACTAAATTCTTCATAATATAGTTTTGGATTATCTGTTTGGAAATTTTTTGAAAAACATGGTAGTGTTCACTCGTTTGATAAGTATGGTATATTTCATAAAATAAAATTTAAAAAAATGAGTTTTACCTAGCGTCAAGCCATAAGAAGTTTGATTCCTGTAGATGTATACCATGAACATTCGACATTTCTGCAGTGACACACTAAAAAGCGAAGCTGATAATATAAAAAACTATTTAAATAAATACAATTTTCTTTGAAATGATCAGAAAAAAATATCTACTTAATATATTTGTTAATTAAATAGTATACCTGGATAAAAAGTTTTGTCATATCATTGCCATCTTTCGCTGGATTTAAAATTTTGTTAAATTCTAAATCAAAGTAAAGCTTACAAGGAAAATCTGAATGAAAAAAAATGGTTTTAGGGATCATATTTTTAAAAAATTGCATAGTTCATTACAATGAGCATTAAATTTTAGAAAATTTATCAATATATGTTAATAAGTGCATTAAATTAATGAAATAAAATATAAATATATTTTAATGTTATTAAAATTTTTATCAAAAATGTTTAGTAAAATTCATTCATATTGATACATAAACAATCATATACATAAATACATAACATGCTTAGCATTGACATTGATACATAAACATTGCTTAAACATTCATACTGATAAGTGGCATTTTATGAGAATTTTTACATTCAAGATTGTTAAAACTAATTTATAAAGTCAAAAATAAAACTCAAATGTTTAAAGTATAAAAAAAAAAAAAAAAATAAAAATCCATTATAACATTAAACTAAGAAAACTATTTAAATAACTTACTCTCTCTGATAACTTCATAAGTACATCGCTCATCAGATGGTCGAGACCTATTTCAAAGTTAGAAGTCTAATTACTTTAATGAAACAAGTACTTCAAAACTGAAGAATTTAAAAATCAAAACTTTTACATAATATATGATTAAAAGCATATACGACGATAACTAATATGGAAAATAAAGCCATGCATATAAAAAATATAGAACATGTAAGAAAACTTAAAGTGTGTGGGGAAGGGGCATCAGTAATTTAGGTAATCCTCGATTTTTTACAAGTACCCCATCAAATATATAAACTAAGAAAATATTTTTAAAAAAAAAAACACTTTCTTTTTATTTAGCACTACAATTTTATTAGAAAGTTGGGAATTAGTACTGAAGAGCCAAAAGCCACATGATAGCAGTATCTCAAAAAGCAGATGATGGTAGCATCATGTAAGGAAGGTATAATTAAACATTATATTCATCAGAACCTTAAGTACAGTAGTCTAGCAATTTGTGTGAAACAATAATTAAAGTAATCACATTGGTCTGTCAGAAGTTATCAGACTTTGAAAACAAAAGGACAGATCATGATAAATGGGATATCAGATATTGTTATAAAAATCAACATTCCTTAATCTTCAACAGTGTAAGTTAAACTCTTAAACATTTTCTATGCTGGGCCATCATTTTGAAAATCTATACAGTAATGCACAACAGAATAATAAGTTGTTTTTTTATTAAAACACGGTAATTATAACTTGGAGAGAAAATTACTGTTCGTTGTTTTCCAATATTATTTAAAATTCTTGATAAGAATATTTTATTAATATTAATTTATCTTAGTTTGACTTCTTTTAATTCTCAGTACTTTTTTATCCTCAATCAACTTTATCCTAAGTTAAATAGCCCCTTTTAAGCAAACCAAAGTATCTATAGTTTAACAAACATTGGCTTAATTTTCAGTATCTTTCCCTTTATCAACTTTTCCTTAAGCCAAGATAACATTTCATTGCAAATTAAAGTTAATTGATCCAAATTTCATTTGCTCCTTTTTTTTTTTTTTGCAAATAAAATTAATCTTTCTTCTTAGAAATTTTGCATTTATTTTATTGATAATTTTCATACATTGTTCTTGACATTATTTTGAATTTAAAGTGTAAAATTATTCTGAATTGCAATGTTATTTTAAAATCAATACTTGTTCAATTACTCGTATGGGCTTACAGACATAATTTTATAGTTTTCAATGGGTTGGATTTGAGCATACAATTTTTAAAATAATAGATAATTTAGCATGTTTTATTTGTTAACCCTGTGGCAGAATTTTTTCTGGCTTTCTGCGACAAACCTAACTAGAACCAATATCTTTCTGCAAGATATTTTTATCGTTATAAATGTATGTGTAATGAATTTATAATAATAGATGAAATTCGTGTTTATAAAATAAGTCTACATGCATAGAATAAAACTGTGTAGATTTTTTTTTCTTAATTTCATAATATAAGTTTACATTTCTTAATAAGTTTAAATTGTTTAAGTATAAATTTGCATAATCTTCGATAATAACGAAAAGTTATAAATGTATAGATCTGCAGACAAAAATGCTTACTAGTAAAGATTACCCAGAACCTGTAATAAGACAGAACTTATAGAAATAGCTAAGAATGGACAAAAAGATTAAATTTATAAAACAAGATAACTGAATTTGAAGTATCAGTTTAAAACAGTATGATTTAATGTTTCACTATAGTAGTTATATCAGGTACAGAAACAAATCAGGTGAAAAAATTAATATTGAAGTTGAGTAATCAAAATAATAAAATAGTATTGACTATAACCGAATTCTAAAAGCAAAAAAATTAAAGCAATGTTTGTTTCAATTTTTTCTACATCTAATTAATTTTATCTAATTAATTAGATGCGATTAATATTGTACTGACTTATTGAAAGATTTTTTTTTNAGAAAGTTCTGTGAAGAGGTAAATTCTATCTCTGAAGGAGCTAGACTCCAGAGAATCCTTAGAAGGGATGAACCCATAATGGTTGGCACCTTAAAGGATGAGGATGGCAACTTTGCTACCACTGGAAAAGAGATAATGGAAGTTATGGCCAAAACTCACTTTCCAGGAGCCATTGATATGGATAGCAATGAAGGACAGCATTTCATTGGATCTGTAAAAAGAATACAAAGAAATCAATGGACCTATGCTAAGAACGTTATCAATCAAAACAATGTCAGGTGGGCTATCTCCACCTTCAAACCACTTAAAAGCCCTGGACCTGATGGAATCATTCCTGTAATGATCCAAAAGGCAGGAGATCCTATCATCCCTGTGTTAACCAGAATTTACAGAGCCAGTCTGGCACTGGGACATATTCCAAAGCTATGGCAAAAGACCAGGATTGTTTACATTCCTAAACCTGGCAAAAGTAACTATGACCAGGCTAAGTCTTTCAGACCAATTAGCTTATCTTCATTCTTTCTCAAAATTATGGAGAAAATTATTGATAGGCATATTAGGGATTACCTGGGTAGCAATAACCCCTTGCATAATCTACAGTTTGCCTACCAACCTGGTAAATCTACAGAGACAGCCTTACACAAGCTAGTATCTAAGATTGAAGACACCCTGGAGAGAAAGGAAATTGCATTGGCCACCTTCCTAGATATTCAGGGTGCTTTTGATAATACCTCTCACCCATCCATCCTTAATGCCTTAAGGGAAACAGGGATAGACCAAACTTTATGTTTATGGATTAAGTCCCTACTTATGGATAGAGCCATTCAAATGAATATCTTCAACGAGACATTAGAAAAGAAAACAACCAGAGGCTGTCCACAAGGAGGTGTACTATCACCATTACTTTGGAATCTGGTTGTAAATAGCCTAATCAAACATCTAAATAATACAGGCTACTATACCCAGGGATATGCGGATGACATTGTCATACTCATCCTTGGCAAAGATTTTCACATAACTTGCCAACTTATGCAAAACGCTCTAAGTTATGTAAGCAAATGGTGCAGGGAGAGGAATCTGGACATAAATCCACAGAAGACCAATCTAGTACCATTCACTCGTAAAATAAAAAGGGAAGGCTTTTTTATCCCAAAACTTTTTAACGTTGAAATCAATATTGCCTCTGAGGTGAAATTTTTAGGCTTAATTCTTGACCAAAAACTCACCTGGAATAAACATGTTGATTACAAAATCAATCAAGCAAAAAAATGCATAATGATGTGCAGACGCATGCTTGGTAAAAACTGGGGATTACAACCAAAAATGATGTTTTGGATGTACACAGCAATTGTCAGGCCTGCTTTCACATATGCTTCAGTGATATGGTGGTGTAAAGTGGAACAGAAAACTGTGAAGGATAAGCTGGGAAGTCTGCAAAGACTGGCCTGCTTGTGTATCACAGGTGCAATGTCCACGGCCCCTACCAGAGCACTTGAGGCAATTCTGGACCTGACTCCTTTAGATATCTTCATGTGCAGCTCTGCCAGAATGACTGCATATAGAATGAAATTGCAATATCAATGGTATGACAAGCCCTCTTCTGGAGGTCATACCAGTATTACTAAGAAAATTTACCATCCAACTCTCCTTATGCCTTCTGACTGCATGGAGAGAAAGTACGTGTTTGAAAGACCATTTGAAGTAGTTTTTCCTACCAGAGAAGAATGGGATAACAACACGATCGATACAAAAAATGATGATCTAATCTGGTATACCGATGGATCAAAGAAAGGTAACCTCTCAGGACTGGGTGTCTGTGGCTTGTCACCAAGATTCAACCTTTTTGAAGGTCTTGGGGAGTATGCTACTGTCTTTCAGGCGGAGGTACTTGCTATTGTAAACTGTCTGCAGATAAATATTAAGAAAGGCTACCATGGTAAGCGGATTCTTATTTTCAGCGACAGTCAAGCAGCCTTGATGGCTCTTTACTCATTTCAAGTAAAATCAAAAATTGTTCTGGAATGCAAGAATCTCCTAATAGAACTGGCAAAAAGGAATAAAATCATTCTTATTTGGGTACCAGGGCATATGGGAATTGATGGTAATGAAAGAGCTGATGAACTCGCAAAACAGGGATCCTCTTTCAATCCAATAGGAACGGAACCCTTCTGTGGAATCAATATGAAGACTACAAAGAAGGCTGTCCTAAAATGGGAAAAACAGGAGATGAACAAAGTTTGGCGCAATTCTCCTGGACAAAAACATGCTAAAAGCATGATCAGCAGCCCTTCTGCAAAAATTGCTTCTGAAATTCTTAGGCTCCCAAGATTGAAGATTCAAACAATTGTAGGCTTCATCACTGGGCATTATCATTTCAGGAAACATCTACATAGATTGGGACTTTTCGAACAAGAACCAATATGTCGGAAATGCCGTGAAGAGGTAGAATCAGCACATCACATCCTATACGAATGTGATGCCCTCGCCCTTACGCGCCTCACTACCTTAGGCAATCCATATCCTAAAGAGCTTCACCTTAATTCCATTAAGGGACTGTCAGACTATATTAATAAAGTAGGCGACCCGAGACAATGGAACTAGGAAAAATTGGGCTTGGAGTATGGTACAAAATGCAACATGTGCAGAGGTGCCACATATCTGACAAGCTCAAGCAAGAAGAAGAAGAAGATGGGTTTATAGACATAATTTTATTGTTTTCAATGGGTTGGAACTGTAAATACAATTTTTAAAATAATAGATAATTCAGTTTGCTTTATTTGTAAAATGGTTGATTTAGGAATAAAATATATAAAAGATGAATTATGAAATAACTATAAAAAAGCAATTAATAAATTAACAATTCTGAAATTTTTTTTCCAAAGAATAACTTACTTATAATTTAACCACAAATGATATGGATGAGTAACAAGAAATAATCTCTGACCAGTATGATCTGCATTACGTTCTTCAAAAGAAAAAATCATACAATCCTGTAACAACAAATAAAATATTTAAACATTTTTTTTTCAATTAAATTTTAAATTATTTCAGTTTGATAACATCAAACTGCTTTCAAGTAATTCATAATACAAGGCGCAAGGAATGAATATTATTATTCCTTAAATTTTTATTTTAAAATGTATATTTTTCCAGTCTGTTGATATTCTCTTTTTTAATATAAAAATTAATTTAAAAAAATGAAAACAATACCATGAATTAGGTTACTTTGCCAACAAAGCAAAGATGATTTAGACTGGTCACAAATTTTGAGTTGAGCTTTCCTTTGAAACCTTTACCCATTTTCTAAAAACAAAAGTTTGGATGGCAAAGAACAGTTTATTCATTGGCTTTACCAGGGCTCACAACACATTGTGGTAAAAAAAAGGTTAGATTAACCAGTAAAGCCATTTGTCTCTAAAAATAGAACTTGAGGAAAACCAATTTTTGTTATTAGGCAACTTATATTTATGAACCACAGTAAGTGATATAGTCAGTCTTTCTTTTCCATAAAAATATTAAAAAATCAGTTAAACACAATTTATATAAAAACAGAACCCTATTAACAACAAAATTTTATTATAAATTTTATTAATATTTAATTTATTTCTTAAATTAATATTTTACTTTAAAAGTACAAGTATCATGGTTTGTCTTTTTTAAGTTGGAATTTTCAAAACCAAAACAAGTCTGGAATGTCAAAAAAATAAGATAGCATGATTTCATAAAATTATTCTAATTACCGAAATTCAGCTTGTTTTGTGTTACAATGGTAAAAAAAATAGGAAATTATGGGTAAGAATAAAAAATTAACTGATCATAAGAATGAATAAACTAATCATAAAATGAATGAAAATTAATTTATTCAACTAATAGTAATAAAAAAATTACTTTTGTGCCAGAATCAGCAAAAGAAGCAGCCAAACTTAAACGTTTAAAAACTTTCCATGAAGTAGATGGCCCCTCTAATCTACAAAATGCAAAAATTTATGATTTTACCAAAATAACACTAAAAAGAATGTAGTAATAAAAATAATCTAACGATATGTTAAAATAAAAATACAGAGTGATACTAAAAAAAATTTCACCTAGATTTAAAGACTGATGGAATGGGTTTAGATTGCAATTCCCTATGAATCTTTCGCAAATGTAAAATGGATTCACTCCAGTTCCTAAAGGATTAAAAATAAAGCCTGTAAGTTTATTTTATATGGATAACTATTGCTCGGCCAGACATGTAAATAATATCATAAAATGTCACTTAAGAGACTTTACTGTTTTTAAAACTTAGATAAATTTACCTAAACTAGTAACATCATAAGTTAAATGATGATGCAAAATTATTAAGCTTACAAGACCTAAGTAATTATATTGCCTGAATGTTCAGAACACATATCAGACATTCACTTGCTTATAGTGCTTAATAATATTGATTATACCACTTCATTGTTATAAGAATTCTCTGCATTTACACCATCAATGTTTATTCTAGCTTAAAATACTTCTTTGTCAATAACATTTTGATGGATAGATTAATAATAGGTACAATTATAAGTTTTATTAATATGCATTCAAAAGTTTTATTTAGGTATTATCCTATAGACTAACATGCCCAGCAGGCCATGTAAAAAATAATAGAGATTTTTTGAACCCAAGATGTTTACACAAGTTAGGCAAGCACAGATAATTAGAAGTACTGTACATACTTTTGATTATACGTTCATAAATGAGGAGTTCTGTAAATTATACAGTCCTTCCTTACTTTCAAAGGAGCACCTTAGAAATTAAAAAATTTAATGCAGAACACTAAATTTTATCTTGCAGCTATAACCTTTATTTAGCTAAAGTTAATTGAATGCCAAATAGCATTAACAATGAAAGGTTGTTTGGCTCTAAGCATGAAGAGAAATAGATTTCACTGATTATATAAAATTCACACTGCGAATCATATCCATGCAATTAAAATAAATAAATAATGTACTCGGATCAATACTTTTAATAAAACATTGATAATATTCTGTGGATAAATGCTTCCTACATCTACATATATTTTTTTTCTTGCTCAAATTTCAGATATGTTTTCAATTATTTAAAAAGTGTTTTTGTAAATAACATTTTTGGATTTCTATTTTCAGCTTCTTTTTCTGGTAATTTTCCAAACTCATCCCTTCATTATGAATTAATATAGAGTTTGATAAAAATTAAACATTTTCCAAAAAATTGCACCAAAATGAGGTGGCGACGAAAGGACTGAAACTAGTTACAAGAGTAAATCAATGCATGCAGAAAGTTTTTTAATTGAAATTTTCTGTTTGCAGAAAGTTTTTTATTTTATCTAAGTGTGCTTCACCGTAAAAGAGCAAAAACTCATAAAATATAAAAAAAATTTCCCACTTTTTTTTAAAATTTAAAACATGTCCTTAGATTTTTACATAGCACTGGGAAATGTTTTAGAGAGCACAGTTAGAAAATCTATCTAGAGATATGATGTAGTTACCTATAATTATAAACCTTCCACAAACTAGGCAAATCAAAAAATTTACACATATTTATAAAGATCAGTTTTCACTCATTTAGATTTAGAAATAACAAACATTTTGATTTAAAAAAAAATCTGAATTCCTTTCACTCAATATGAGCAGTGGTGCAAGTGGCAAAACATGGTTTTGGAGCATCTTTGGAGCAACAAAACGAAAATTCCATAAGCAATTCCACAAAAAATGTAAAATTTCACTGAAAAATATTGTTTTCTGCAACAATGCAGAGTTATAAATTCAATATGGTTACCGTCTAGAGGCATGAAGTGTAGGTCCATAAAACTGTTTTGCTATGAAATCATCAGTCACATCTAAAGGGTAAAAGAATATATGCTCTTAAAAAAAGATTTATATCACAGAAGAAACAATAATGAACTAAGACAATGAAAAAGAGAAATATAGATATTAAACATGTAAATTCAAGTAATTTTATGAAGTCTACTGTAACATATAATGTACTATATTTCTTACACCCGCACAGCTTAATAGGGAAATTTCTGTATCATGATTTGTAGCTCCAACTACAACCACTAAGACACCAAGTGGATTTTAAACCAACAAATTTCTTTAAAGAAGTACACAGAGGTTTGCTGGGGATTTTTTTCTCTTTAGTTCCTCAAGGAGCCACTGCCCAGAAGTTGCCAAGGCTTGGCAATTATTCTGCAGCAAATTACGATGCAGAAATCTACCCTGCATTAATTTCAATTTATAGGTAAATGCAGTGAAACTGCACATTAAGCATTACTTAAGTAGAACATTAAATTAGTAATTTATACTGACTTATTTGTTAGCGGTTTTAAGCTGGGCCCTTTACTTGGAGCTTTTACAATGTATGAAATCTTCAATTTTCTTATTAATTTTATCGCAATTTCTTATATATTAGAAAATCCCACTTGTAATTCAATTTTCTGTTTTCAGTAAGAACATAAAATAGTGACAAAATAAGAGGGGCACATTATTGCAAACTTTTACCATAGAATGAACTAATTTAAATGAAAATCAAATTTTTTTTGTGAAACATCGTAAGTAACTAAACATAAATTCATTTTATTTACACATATAATCTTTAAATATCTTCAGTTTATTCTTACTTGAGTCATCGAAATGCTCCATTAATACGATTGAAAATAAAGTATAAAATCACGTTTAAAGAGTGTAATAAAATATATGATAAATAAAAAAGAAGAATATCTCCCGCTAAGATTTAAATTTTTGAATTGCAGAATTAGAGAGCAATAACAAACAAAAATGACGAAATGTTAACCCTACACGCTACAAACGCAGTTAACTTTAATGATACCTATTTTCCGAAATAGTTTTGTAGAATTTTTTAAGTTGAACGTTTGTTTTTAGAGTTCAGTGCAAACAGTTTTTCAAGTGGTAGTTCTAAAATACTTTATTTATCAGTAATAAACCGATAAAAGTGAAGTTAATAGGTTTTTGCAGTTGTTAATCGTCATTCTTTTAAATTCTAAATACCGCAGATGTTTTGATTCTTTTTCTTTCTTTTTTGACGGACAACATTTGTATATTATTGTAATTTAATTTATATTGTAGAAAGTTTTTGTTAAGTATTTATGTAGCAGGAAACGTCCAGATATTAGTGTTTATTAGATGTACAACACTTCCTATTTACCAAAATGTTATCTCTTCAATATTGCTAATTAAAAAGTATTTTTTGTCAGCTTGTTAAAAGTTAGCGCGTAATCTAATTATCAGTAGCCACTGATAGAACTACGCGTAAATTGAGCCGCTAAACGAAGTAGATAAAACTTACCCCCATGTGTTTTTAGCGTGTAGAATATATTCAATATGGCTCGATTACGTTTATGGATTATTTTCTGTTTGTGTTTCATTTTTAAATTATCTCAAGGAAATGATGAGGAAGAAACACCGGAAGAAGAAATGTATGGTGTTAAATATGCAAAAAATTGTGAAGGTAAATTTGTATGCTGTTAATCAGTAGGTAAAATATAATTAATTGATAAAATAATTAAAAGTCCGCAAATTAAGAAGTAGATAAAATATCTGCAAGCGTTGATAATTTATATAATATTCAATATGGTATAGGATCTATTCAATATTGTTTGATTGCACGTATTGATAATTTTATTTATGAGTTTTCCATTAATTTTTAAATTATCTCTTGGAAATAATTTGGAAAAATCAAAAGAAATGTGCGGTATTAATTTTGCTAAAAATTATAAAGTTAAATTTGTATGCTGTTAATTGAATACAATAATTAAAAGCAGATAGGAGGTATGAACAAATTAATTAATCAGGGTTCAATATAGACCTTACAAAGGACAAGGCGTTAGAAACTGAAAAGGACACCTATCACCAAAAGGACATTATTCTCTTAATATTTTCTTGGCTTTAGGATACAAATAATATACAAAGTTCTAAATTTTGTCTAGCCATGGAATCGTCAAGAATTTAACTCTTCTTAATATTGCATTAAAAGCCATGTAAAAAGAATTTAAAAAATTATTAATAACTTAAGAAAAAAATAGCTATCAAACAATATGTAGTTACCATGGAATCGTGTTGAAACAAAAGCTTCAGGAAAGTTATAGATGAAGCTCAAAATATGCATGCATCATATTGACAGATTAATTATATCTTAATTTACAAAACTGTCAAGCAATATGTAATTAAATCGTGTTGAAATAAATGCTTCAAGAAAGTGATAGATGAAGTTCAAAATACGCATATCATAATGACATATTAACTATATCGGAATTTACGAAACTATCAAACAATATGTAATTACCATGGAATCGTTTTAGAACAATTGCTTCAAGAAAGTAATAGATGAATTTCAAAATATGCATATCATAATGACATATTAATTATGTTTTGAAACTAAAGGGGAAATGATTGAAAAAAAATTATTGCCTTGAAAATAATCAGAAAATCATAAAGATTTAGAAAAAAATAGCGCTAATGTTTTTTTTTTAACTCGTTATATATATAAATATATTGGGGCGGTTAATTGCTTTCAAAGGGCATGTAGGGTGGAAATATTTCATTTAAGTGACTCTCCTGAAATGAACCCTGATTTCTGAGAAGTTTTTATTCATATTAAAATAAAATGTTTTGACCTATATGCTGTAAGATTTTATTTGAAACTCATTAATAAATTCATTCATTTTTTAAAAATTTTTATTAGTTCTTATGTACCTTCAAAAATCTAAAGCCAATTTATTTAAAATATGTAAAAATATTTGCTAAATTAAATTCAGCATTTGTCAAATACCGAATTTCATAATTTGGCGAATTCAGCATTTATCTATGCTTACTAACATATGGCTGGATTCAGGATTATGCTTGGTAGAAGTGTAGAAAAAATGAGCTAATGTAATGGTATCAAATTAATGTTTTTAGTGAGTTCTCAACCATTTTACGAAACTTATTTATAGCAATAAAAGGAACCAAAATTCATTATCTCTTAGCCTTTGAAGATAATGCAATGTTTATTTTTCATAGGTTTTGATTATCTTAAGGAAGATATATGTCCTGATCTGCTGCAGAATGGGAGCAGCTTCAGTACAGAGATCTAATTATTTCCCAATAAGGATTTGCCTTTGCAAAAAGTCCTAGGCACAAAACATTATAAATTGACACATATCTTGAAATAAATCACACTCCTAGAAATCAATTCAAATTCCGCAGAACCATCTACAAATTTGCAATATAATATAAAAAAAATTAACATTTCGATTAGCCGGACGCTAGCGAAAAATCAACCAAAAAATTTAGACTACCGTAAATGTTTTACTATTTTTTTTATTTTATTTCTTTGAAACACTAAGCAAAATAAATGTTTGTGAAAAAAATATTGAATAAACTGAAGTAAAAAAAATAATAGTTGAATTTTTTTCGCACTTGTCAAACCAAAAAATATCATAAAAAATATGAGGCCAATAATTTTATTTTGTGTTTGTATTATTAAAAAACAGACTTAATATTTTCTTGTGAAATATCTATAATTACTTTATAAATACCTTTGTATTATATTATTATTAATTTTGTAAATATAACTTAACTTTTAACACGGCTCTAGTTCAAGATAAACTTTTATAACTGTTTAACTTAATACAAGTAAATAAACTAGACATCTTTATGATTTATAAATAGATCAACATATACTGATATGAAAATATTTTCCAACACTTGTTGAATTTTACTTTTTCCGTTATAAATGTATTTATATATTTTTTTTAGTTTGCAAATATTTAGTATTGGAATTGGAAAATAGGCTTTCTGAAACTGGCAAAACGCATGAAGTAATTGAAATGGGATATGAATTGGACCCTGCTGCAAGAAAAAAGAAAAAATATACCGTATCGTAAGTTATGAATGATCACATAATGCTAATCTGAAGGGCACCATTTTTGAATAACATACACATGGCAAAATATTTTGATTCATTATAATAGCAATGGTCTAAGAATAATTTCTCCTGAAGAATTTATTTTTATTATTAATTTAGGCGTGTCAAAATATCACATTACTTCTAAAAAAAAGTAACTGTAATTTCTTGAAGAAACGCCTCCTTGGTATATACGCCGCACCCTCAACGATCGGCCCAAAAAATTTTACTTTGATTTACTATACTAACCCAGGTATTGATTACAGACTCAACACATGTTCTAAATATGCATATATATAATTTAAATAGCTTTTTGAAAATCAATAAAAGGATATTGAATATACAAAAAAAGAGAAACAATCCTATTGTATAAAATGGATTTCAATAACTTTTTAAGTTTATTTTCTAATTTTAATTTGAAGTATCCATTAAAATATGAATCAAATAATTAATGTAACAAAAATCATTAAAATTGCTAAAAATAAAACAATCTTACTTTTAAATCACCATTAAATGGTAAATCCAAGCAAATTTAGTTTACAGAAAAACTAACGAATAATTCATTCAGATATCACATATACATGCATCGCTTGAAAACCTACAAAATCAGAGCTCTTCGTATAGGAGCAAAATAAGTTTATCTGTTCATTGTTTATTTCGGGTTTATCCCTGTCACTAACACTTTCAGCATCACTTTCGGTTTCACTTTTTCCTGGGATCCCAACCTTTTGGAAATGCCAGCATGGCAAGCAATCACTTGTGCAACTGCTCTAAATTCAAAATGTGCCTGTATACTACTCTATGATTCAGTGATTAACGGCTAGATAAATTAAAATGTTGAATTATCTAAAAAAATTTCCTTTTAAGTGTTTTTAAATTACCATATGTTGTTTATGTTAATTGTATTGCCTTAATTATATAATAAGAGTAATTATTTCAATTTAAAGTAACTTATTAAAATTGAAAACTGCTTCTTATACTATTGATAAATGATTAGTAATGTTTATTTTGTAATATTTTTTGTTTGTTTTTCAACGCCTTAATAATTTTATAATGTGGCATAAGAAAAACTGAATTTATATTTTTAAATTTCTTTTTGGCACAGTTAAAATTAAGCAGTTAATTATAATATTAGCATCTTTGTAAAATATATGCATGGTACTTAATTAAATATTATTTTGCAGCTAAGTTTTTATTGAATCGGGGTAATGTATTTTTACATACACTTACGACATTTTCCATTTTTTATAGAGAACTACGTCTTGTGGAATCATTAGAAGGTATTTGTGATAGATTACTTGACTACAATATTCACAAGGAACGGAAAGATAGTACGAGATTTGCAAAAGGCATGAGCACTACATTTAAAGTTCTTCACGACTTAGTGTGCGTATAAATATTGTATTTTATTCTTTTTTTAAATGTTTTGTTTCTTAGTGTGGTTTTTATCTAGTGGCACCCTTGTCGTCCTTTACCTGTAATAAATCTTTATTTTTTTCCCTATTTAGTTGCACATTTATATTATAACTATATTTAATTTCATATTTATAATCATTAAAAAAATAATTTAACAATCTATGTTTGAGATGTTTAGAAGTAAAGTACCATACTTATTTATAATGAATTGCATAGGAATCAATTTAAAAAATAAGAATTGCAGTGAAGTGAGCCAATAAACAAAATTGTTTCTTGTAGTTAATATTTTCTTTGCACTTTAATTAAGAACATGTTTGCTTCCTATTTCTTGCAGCTAATAAAAAGAAAATATGCATTAATCAGTAGTAAAAAAAATAGTCAGAAAAAATAAAAAATTAAAAAAACACACTATAAGCAGCCAAATATCTTTATTCAGCAAATCAGTTGAAAGTTTATTGCAACAGCAATTAATAGTGTGCATACAACAGCATTGTTAACACAGCGTATACATGCTAACTGTTTGCATGTTATAATTTGCATAACCCTACAACTAACCAGGGTTGGCAAGTTTTTGACACATGGCAGTTTTTCCCGGTTTGTACCATGGTTTTTACCGTCATGTCAGAAACCCATAGTTTTGATAAAACTGTATTTTAATTTGAGTTTAACTGCTTATGATTTTTTAATTTTTGGACAATAAAATTAGAAAAAAGTTGTTAAAAGATATTTAAGAACAGATTTTTGCATTTTCCCAACATGATTATATCAAATCATACTATTTGAAGTAAAATATTAGGATACTAAACAAAATTTTTAACATTTCCAAGCATAATTTTGTTTGGCATATTACATTACTGAGAGTTTGTTAGTAGTTACAAGTTTTGTTTAGCTTATTTCTAATATTTAAGAAATGCCAAATTTTAAATTCTTCTTTTTAGTTCTTGAATTTATTAATAGTTCCAAGTTTTTTTGTTTGTTTGTTTATTTCTAACAATTAAGATGTGCAAAATTTTGAAACCTTTTCAAATCAAGCTATAATGATAAAAGTTAAGTATCACTATTTTCAATAAGTATGTTACAATATTTCTGTATGAATGTATATCCTTCTATAAGAATACATGTATATAGTTGCAAAATCAATAGCAATCATTTACAACATTCATTTATAAAGGCAATTAAGTGAAAATAATATATTGTCCGCTATATGCCATAAATTAAAGAAAACAGTAGGCTTTTGACGGTTTTTGCCGGTAAAAACACGGTTTTTACCACTGTCATGTCAAAAACCAGTTTTTGATGGCAAAAACCCAACCCTGCAACTAACCCTAAGTATAGTTTTGAAATATAAGATTTTACTTAGAACAGGGTTGGCAATTTGTCTGGAAGAAACTGGACAAAATTGAAGAAACTAAAATTGACCGATACAAATGTTTTACGAAAGTTTATTAATGAATAATTGAAATTTAAAACGAATAAATTTGTGAAAGGTAAAAAATTTACATTTAACTATTTTTAAAAATAACTATTTTTATAAAAAATTTTCTTTTAATATTTTTTAAAAATAACTATTTATGAAAATTGTATTTTTTACTTTTTTTAAAATTAATTAAATTATTTAAATTTTATTCAGAATTTTAAAATGTACCTAATTTATTAATATAATTATTTTGATTTATGTTATCCGTATTTCCTGAAATAAATATGTGCACTTATATCTAGATAAGTAGGTCTAGATAAATTATTTGTAATTGTATTATTTAATATTTGAAAATTTAATTTCCTGTTTAATATTTTTTAGTAAAGAAAATTTTTCTGCATTGGTTGGAAAAAACCCATTTTTCAGAGTGTGGCTTTTTCAATGTTTTTTTACTCTGTAGAAAAAAACTTGTCATCCCTGCCTGAAAAATTCATTAAATTGAACCTAATTAAAAAATTATTAGATGTTTTGTTGATAAATATAGAAGTTGGTGAATAGTGATCTAAAAATTTTTAATATATTCTGCTTTACTATATTTCATTTTTATAAAATCTGAATAAAATTTCAGTAAAAGCTCAACTATCTGGAACTTGAAGGAAAAGGCACATTTCAGATATAGGATAATTCCTTATATTTGGGCACCGCAAACTCATTTTTGCTGTAACCTTATTTTTTTAGAAAAAATGCTTTGCAGAGCAAGAAAAATCCCAATCAACACTTATAAAAAAAAAAATAACAATAAAGAAAAAGAAAACTATTATAAATAGTTTGCTACCGAAGTTATTTAAGTTATCTATAAAAAAAATTTACTTGCAAAATGGAAACAAAGCACAAGTAAGAAACGGAAAAAAATTGTACAATTTGTATTTATTATTTAATATTGAAATGTTTGCCATGTTGTAATATTTACTTGCACTATAGTAAAAACATCAATCAAAACAAAATTATATTAGAATTGCTGCTAGCAGAAAAATAATGAAGTTAACATGAAAATGAATTAATATATTATTATAGCTGAAAAATAAGAATTTAAAGAAATAAAAATTTCAGAAATTTGCAAAATTTTAGTTATTTAATCTTTTTGGTTTGTCAAATTCAGGATAGCATGGCTTTTAATGTTTCTACAATTGCAAAAGTTATAAAAGCCAAAATCTGTGAAACCAAATTTAATTTATAAATAAAGTGAAGGCTGTTATTTTGAAATCTTTAATTTGGCAAAGAGAAGTTTTTGTAAAAAAAATTTTTCAACTTAGCTCCTAAATTGTATTTCTTTTACTTTAAAAATTTGTAAGCAAAATCATGGTAATCAATGTGAATTATTCTTTTCACAACATAAATAATTTTTTTTAGCTTCCAATTTAATGTAAAAATCTTTTTCATTATTTTTTTATTTTTAGGTTTTTATAGATAATGAAATTTAGGAAAATATTAACAGTTGAAAGTTTCAGCAATTTCATCCACAATCATTTCTAGAGTGCTATTTGAATGTACATTTAATACTAAAATGTTATAATTCAATTTTATCCCATCCATCATTAATTCCATCATCCTTCCATTTTTATCCCATCCATTTTCATCCTATTCATTGTTTAGAAAGAAATAAAAAAGAGGTATATTACTCTGTAACACTGAATTTGGTATTGCCCTTCCAGAGAAAGTTGCAACCATTAAGTATGTAACTATAATAATTAAAAAAAATTCTAATCAGTTTTTAACTTGTTTCATTGTTTTCTTTAGTAATTATATCTCATTTCCTTATTATTCATGATTTTATCACTAATAATGATAAAAATGTTATTCTTTCTATTTTTTTATAAGAGAAAGCAAATATATTTTTTTAAATTTGTTTATTAATGGTTTATAATTTCTTGATTATATTTTAATTTTAATCATTTACCATGCTTAAATTTTATTAAGTATGTTTCTTTAAGCAAAACATTTCATCAACCGTATATACTTATCATTGTTTTCAATATTAATGCTTATAGATTTTTGCAAAGTGTTTATATCAAATCTGAATATCCTTAAAATTCTTTTTAAACATTCAAGTTTCTAATTATGTTTTTATTTAATGGAGAATAGCGTATACTGTTTCGACCAAAAATATTGGAAAATTATTAAAATTTCCCTCACAAGAGTTATTTAAATCTTTGAGTAAAAAAAATATCTTTGTTTAAAAAAAATCTTTTTTAATTATTCCTATTCTGTGAGTGACACTTGTTATTTTCTAATTTTTTTATTCTTTATAATGTATTAGTGATAAAGGTGTGAAGGTTGAGCTAGGAATACCCGAAGAATTATGGGACAAACCTTCGGCTGAAGTAACAAATTTGAAAATGCAGGTAATTTTTATAACAATTTTACAAAATTATTCTTTGTACTTCATGTATCTAGAATAATTATTATGAAAAATATTATTAACATATCACAACATCAGCTTTTTTTCTTCTTTTTTGTTTGCTGCTAGGAAAGAAAAGTTGAACTAATTTTTGCAACACAAATTTTTCAATATTGATTTTTTTAGTTGCTGTAACTACTTACTTTGTTATGTTGTTTGCTGCTTTATTAATTTTAGTTACTCCGCTTATACTAATGTTAATAGTATTAGAATGTATAAGTTTTTTTTTTATATTTAATGATTGATGTTTAATGATATTTAATGATAATTAAATTATTTTTACAAATTAAATCTTTCTACTAACTCATGTTATTTTAAATATTTTTAACTGAAAATTTGATTACATCAGCTTTTTTCTCTCCTTATTTCAGCTTTAAAAAATAAAAATATCTGAAAAATGACATTAATGCATGGCGTTAAATGGCATTAATAGATTTTAATTATAGTATATAGTTAATTATAGTAATGGCATTAATAGATTTTAATATTCAGGAGTGATTGTTTTCCGGGTACCCCCTTGAAGTCATCATTCTTTTTTTTTTTTTAGGTTTTAAAATTGAGTGCACAGCATTAATGTATTTTCATATACTCCTGAGACCGTTGAATATGGAACCTTGCGAATTAAAAACTTATATTCCGACAAAATGGTCATGGAGTTTCACTATCCGCAAATTCTGAATTTCGAATTAGATATTTAAGTAATCACTTTTAACGCTCTTGCATCACTTTTGCATCTTGAATCACTTTTAACTCTAAGAAAATTTTCTTTTCAAATCCATGTGGCGTTCTAATTGCTCTTTCAATTATTGTTTTTGATTTTCACAAAGATTTGAATAACTCAATATTTTTTAAGCAATATTGTTCTGACATGCAAAATTCAAATCAAGCATTTTGAGAATCACTTTTTGTTGTGCTGGATTCCATCATAAATCCATGTGGAGTTATAAGAAAATAGAATAGAAAAAAAATTATTAATCCTGTAGCTTTAATATAATTTTTTTTTACTTTAAAAATTGCTTAAATATTATAACTATTATCTATAAATTAACTTGGTGTCATTTGTAATAGCTTTTTATTCCTGTAGTTGAATCTTGTAAGAACTAATAGTTTTAAGTTTTTTCTTAAATTAGTTAGTATAAAGATGTGATATATTTATCATTGGTAGGTATTTAAAATACCAATCTTAGTTCAAAGAATTATGTTAAATGTGTAGTTAGTAAAACTATTTGTGTATTATTTTTGGTGTATAAATTAATATCTTGATATTAATTTTTACAATAAATTTTTGCTTATAAAATTTTTAGGGGTTTTGACTTAGTATCAAAATTATCCCTGAATATCACATCACTCAAAGCATTTCATATAGTGCCCTTTTTGGGTAAACTGTGCATTATATCATCGTTATTTCTTGAAAAAATAAGTTAAATGCATGTAACCTCTTTTTAAACTAATTTTTCTTTTCCTAAAAATCTTTACTGAATTTTATATTAGAGTTTCTTAAATCATTTGTTACGGTAAATGTATGCCTACTCTCATAATTTTTTCAGGATATTCTCTATTTTTATTTTAATAACTAATAAAATATTACTTTATATTCTGAGATGGAAAAAATGGTTTTTGCATAAAAATATTCTGGTATTGCCTTGTTTTTTATAATAACAATGTCTTTAGATTCTTTTCCTCAAGAGGTTCATTTATATGAAACTGAATTTTCAAGTTCAGTAAGTGGTACTTGTGGTATTGCTATATTGTCGACATGATAATAATGCATTCATTTCATAAGGACATACATTATAAGTAACTAAATAGATTAAAACTAAATACATTTTTAGATTTGTAATTTCGTTTTTCATGTCTAGTTTAAATTTTTATCTAATTTCTGAAAGGGAAAGAGTAATGCAAAAATAAATAAATGAATGAATTACATATGTATCTTTATATGTTAGTATCCTTAATCCTTGCACATTAATTTTTAAAGTGTTTAATTTAATGACTAATTAATATATTTCTACAAATATATTAATTAGTCATTAAGATACTGCTTTTTAGACCCACTGGAATTAGAAAGCAGGGATGGCCGCGGTTGAGAAGGGCTGACTCAGTGGAGTCTGATTTTCTCGCAATTAATGAAAATAATTGGAGATGTAAGATAAATCGGAAATCTTCAGAGGAAGGCATTTGCTCACATTGGGCTGTCTAGCCAACTATGATGATGATGATGAATTAATATATTTTCCAAATACTGTGACCTCTCCTTTCTATGCTCTTTTTTTTAATTCACGTTGGAACATCATGCATTATCATTTATCACTCACAAAGGTTAATGATTTGTAGTATTTTTGTATATGAAATACCCGGTAGGAGAATTTATGAAATAAATCTGCAGCACTATCTTCATAAATTTCAAATTCCTCTGATTTTACCGTAAAGCAATTAGACAGAGATTATTGTTGTATAAATTCAACTTATTCTAATTTATATTGAGTACAATTTGCAAATATAAGGTCCTTTGGAATCATAATAATTGAGGTAGTGGTCAACTATCATTAATGAATGGTGCACAAACTCTGATTAAACAACCCCTAAAATTATGAATAATTCAAATTTCTCTTCTATAAAAAAGTTGCTTTTCAAGTAAAATGAAGTTAATCCTTATAAATATTTGATAGATCTTTCACACTTTTCCTCTTTTTTACTACAGTACGGAACCTGATATCCGGAAATCAGAAAACCAAAAAACCGGAACGAAATTTGATAAATTTTCCCACCATTTTTTTAAAAAAAATGTTTTTTCCCTCATAAGAGTTTAGGATTTTTCTTTCTTTTTTGAAAGATGTTTACCTTACCATCATTTTGGAAATAATCATTAGTGTATCTTCATCGTTTTTTCTTCTTGTTAAGATTATTTCCAAATATTTCTTTTTAGTTGGGTTTAACACTTAAAAAAAACAGCTTTTTGTAGCGATTCAGAAAAACGGAAAAATCAGTTATCCGGAATAGCGGTGGTCCTAATCGGTTCCCTACTGTACTTGGTTTCTTGTTTTATTTCTAAGGAAAACACCCCAATTTTTTCCCTGTATTCTGTTATGTAAACTTCCATCTTTTCTAACTTTTAAACATTTAATTAGTTTTGATTTTATGTGCAATTATTCACATTTATCAAACTATTTTTGGACATTTTTTTTAAATAAATTATTAAATATATACTTATTAATTATCATAAAAATACACACATTTAATATTATCACAGAAATTGTTATGTATAATATAAACTGTATAATTTTTTTTCAGTGTGAAAATTTACTAGAGAAACATGAAGCTGATATTGAAGATTGGTATTTTAATCATCAAGCTGTTCCTTTAAAGCAGTTTTTATGTATGGATAAGGCTTTGCATAAAGGAGATACAGGTATAAAATTATTTTATTCTGAATGTTTCATATATTTTGTATCTTATTTTATTATTTATTTATTTCAATATTGAACAATTGTAAGGCCGCTGCTGCTTTGGATGTTCATTTTGTTTATAGTGAAAAAACTATAAGATTTAGAAACTTGAAATTACTAAAATGTATAGAAAAGTGTACTGGGGATGGAATAAAAAATACAATTTGACTGTTAGTTAATTATTAGTTGTTAAACTTGTAGTTAAAAAAAACCTTGTTAGACATTCAATTGTCCGTGAAAATGACTTTGTTGAAATTCTATGTGCTGATTGGACCTTTTTGAATTATAACTTAAATGAGAGTTTTTTTTTTTTCAAAATTCCTATTTGCTTGAAATTTATTACAATTTGAAGTGTTTTTTTGCAGTTTTTTCTTTAAATAATTAATTTACAGAAAAAGTTGTAGAACTCTTACAAACAATTCTTGAATCCCAAGAAAATATTGGCTATCAGGGATTTGCTGCTCTTTCTAACCTGAAAAGAATTATCGAAACAAAGAAGGTTAATAGTCAGAAATCTTTGAAAAATTATTTGCAGTGTTAAATGTATGTTTAAAAACTTTTATGTGAATAGATGTGTGTGGTACAATTAATTAACAAAAATGCCAGTATTTTTTCTACTAAAAACAATTAAAGCACTTTAAATAGAATTTTTTAATTAAATTGAATTTTTTAAAGTACCTGTATAACTCGAAACCTCTTTATCTCAAATTTTCATCCTTGGATTCAAGATAAGCAGGTTCGACTGTATAAGGTTATCATTTTACCTTGTTAACAAGTAAAATTACTTCTCATTTATTAATGCTTATTGTATCCCATATTCTGTATTCATAAGTTTTTTTTTTTTTTCAAGTTTATTTTAATCTAGCTATCATTTCTTTTCATGACGATTAACATATTAATACAATGTGTTTATATAAAATTGTAATTATTATATTTCTCTACATAATTATCTTTTTTTCTTAACTTTTAAGAAAATCAATTTGAAAAAAAACGGTATCTATCATTAAATCTGATTCTGAGAAAAAACCGATATGCTCGTGGACATGAACTGTTTTTTTTTTCATAGCATGTTCTATCTTCACTAAGGAAAAACTCGTGGGGGTAAAAGAGTTCCAATTTTCCATGTGCAACAGATGGCAATCCAATCGGAACTTCTGTAAAAAATTGACATTCCCCTTGATCTTCAGTGATTAATAAAAAGCAACTACGGGATTTGGTAAGCAAAGCAGACCGCATGTAGAGCCTCCTAGTATATATGTAAAAAAAAAATTTATTTACACCTTCAAGTCCTTTTTATTTTTATTGAAATGTTAAATGCAAGCTTTGAGCATTGTTTATCTTCTCACTCTCCTTTTTTTTTTTAACATATAAGCAATGTTATATAATTTCATAGACTCTACTTACATTTGTAATTATTACCATGCCTTATAATTGTAAATTAATTTCAGTCATAAAAAGTAGTTAGTTAAATTACACGCCTTAAAATGATAAGGGTAGCTTTTGCTCACTCATAAAAATTGTACATTCTTATTCCAAAAGTGTTATTTTAAATTCTTAAATTGTAATTTTGCATTCTTGTAGACTACACAAAAGCATTTTTGTGACTGTTTGATAGATAGTAGGAGTGCTCTAGAACAAGAATTATATCATATCTTCTGTAACAAGACATATTAAATACAAATGTTCTGTTGGTCAAAAACAACTCTCCTTAGTAAATTACGTTTTTTAGTGACAAATAATTTTATTTTCCGAACTAAAATTATAAAAAGGAACCTTTTTATTTAAACAAAATTATTTATAGTTGCATTATATTATAAATTTACTATTATATTACATTATAAATGGAATAAAAATTATGATTAGATTTTTATCTTAAACTGTCACGTGTAGGATGTTGGGCATAAATAGTTCTATTCTTAACATAAGTTTTTCTGTAGGGACTTGGATTGTTCTGTGTTGTTTCATCATAGTTTTAATTGATTTCTGTTTTAAAGTTTATAAGAGAGTTTTTAAAAAAACAAAAAACTTTTCTTGATTCTGATATATTTCTCTACATTAAATGTCACTCATGTATGACTGGCATCTCTAACAACTAAACAGCTTGCCTACGTCTTTTTTTTAAAACTTTTTATCTTTTTAACATAGTCTTTGCATGTACAGTGTATCCCAAGCAAAGAATAGTCTATATATGCCATAAGGTTTATTCCATACTTTTTATGAACAGTCCTTTTTATGAAAGGTATAATCATAAAAATGGTTTAATGAATTTTCAAAAATAGGTGCCCAATCTTGGGAAAAACAACAAAAATCAGTAGTTTGTTCAGACTTTTTGTAAAACGTACGCTTTTTGTGAAAAATCTACTCATAGTTTTGGGAATAGGAAAGAAAAAAGTCCCATTTTTGTGAGGGGAAAAGAAAAAACAATTTATATCTTTTAAGGAATTTCAGTGCTAAATTGAGTTAGAAACATAATTTTTCAAAAGTTTTGTGAAGGATGATAAAATATACTCATGATAAACTGTTTAATGAAGGATGCATTTTAAGGGCAAAAAGTTTAGTGAAGAGTCTGCTAAGAAACCCAAATTTCTCCTTATATTTCTGTTGCACTAAGAAGAACAAAATAATGCTGTTTTCTAATAGTAGACAGGGTTTAATAAAAAAAAAATATAGAAAGTTTTATCTATTTTTAAGTAAAAAGAATTTTGTTTTATTTGTGAATTTCTTTAAATAATGAATCAATTCGAAATTTTCATTATTGAATGTATTTTCAAAAGTCAAGGCATTTATACTATTCTCAATAAATTCTGGAAAAATAAAAACATAAGAAATTCAACAAAAATTAGAATTTTCAATGCTAATCTTAAATTTGTCCTACTGTATAGATCTGTAAAATGGCACTGCAACAAAAATAACATGAAAAACCTTTAAGTTTTTATTAACAACTGTTTAAGAAGAATCTTGCATTCCAAGTGGTGCCATAAAATTTGTAATGCAGAAATCTGTAGAAAAGCAAAACAGAAACCGATTGATCTGGAAATTAAAAAATAGGAATGAATTGATCATGTTCTCTGTGAGATGGAAAACTATTATAGAAGCCCTATGCTGCAATTCGGAGTGAAAAAGGAATATATGTACACCTTTGTTTAACGTGTTTCCTCGGAACAAAGTGGGAGTGAAATAGTCACTAAGCCTAACCTTAGAAGAAAAACATCACAAATTACAAAGGTTAAACCTTAATGCCATAATTTTTGGTTAATTTATTATGAGAGTATATTGATCCTGAGACAAATATTGCTTTTTCGCCATAAAAATCTGGAGTCGATGTCTTCAGGAAAAAAAGAGAAGTACAAAAAATATTTTTAACAGTAACACAATGGACACAGGAGGAAATTAAGTGGTCTTTAAAGATTATTTGAGCTTAAAATACACATATGCCTCACCCTTTCACTAAACTAGTTCTCCTACAACGCATGAGTGATCTGCCTGGATGTGACAAATATTCTTACTGAATGCATATTGACTCACCTGTCCCAAAGAGATTAAAGGTGGTATAATAGTTTGACAGAAATGAGCTATATTGCCTGTCTCAAGTTTATCTCATTGTAGAATAAATACTAAGAAAAATAATTTATTTAATATTAATTTAATTTCAATAACTTGCACTATTTCTTTTCTTGCAAATATATTAGATATTTTTTTTTTTTTTTCAGAATATTTTAAGTTTTTGCCTAGTTTATGATAGTTAATCGATCGACACAAGTGATAAATTTTCAAAATCAATGTGAAAGTAAATCAATTTCTCTCATCCCTTATGAGATTGATGACCACCCGTCTTTTATATATAAATAACAAGAGACAGATTAAAAACTAAATCTGATAATAATTTGAAAATGTGTGTATGGAATGTGTAATTGTATAGCAAATATGAATTAAGCTCAGTTCAAAGTTCACTCTTTGTTTAAAGTCTTGTCATTGTTTATTTGCGTAGTTTTCTATAATTTAAGTTATCTTGGGGAGTTATTCTCTATGAATGCCTCCTTTATATGAATCTCAAGAGAACTTTACTTTTGTTTCTTTTGTGAAAGCTTATCATTTAAAACTGTTTTTGTGAATGACCTAAAATGAAATAATCCTTAAAAGAAATTTTCTTTCTGCCCTCTGCAATTTTACCACAATTTTTTCATAAACTATCAGAAGTTTAATAGGCAAATAAAGAAAAAATATTTCTTTTCAAAAAATAAATGTTTTTATTGTACTTAGACACAATTAGGAAATAAACGCAAACGTCTTATGAGCAAAAAAGAAAACTCTGATATGGGTATGTTTGTTTGTATTGTAAATCACTTATAAGGGAACTTGATATGGAAATGGATATTGTTGAAATATTTTAAGTCTTTCTAGATTCAATAGATGTAAATCCTAAACTGGACCTATATTGCAAGCCTGTAATGTTTCTGTAATGGCTTTCAATATGGACCCAGTTTTGTGTATCTATATTTTGAACATTGATCCTAGAATGGTTTTGAATATGGGACCAAAGTTAATTTCTATATGGGACCCTTACAGGCTTATAATATTGGGATGTCTAGATTTTTTTCGTGTTTGTCCTAGAATGACTTTCAGTAATGAACCATGATTCATTTCTTTTCAATCTAGATCTACAATATTGGAATGTCTATATTTTGTAATATNGACATTTTTGACAGTGAGGTTTCTGACGTGATGGTTTAAACCATGGTTTAAACTGTCAAAAACTGTCACATGTCAAAAACCTGCCAACCCTGGTCATAGATAGCTGGAAAAGAGCAGATTCATAGCCATTCTAGAACCAATATATTTTTATTTTTACTTTATAACCGTCATTGACCAGCCGACCCAATTTTGGGTTTACAACTACGAATGTTCTACTCCGTAGCCTTGTAATTTTGAACCAATCCAGAAGACAAGGAAAATCCTGGATCAGTGCCCCCAGAGGTATGATTTGTTACGAGATTATGGAGGACTTAGTGACTCGACAGATATAACGTGAATCAATCACCATTTACTACACAGGGATTCTTGAGCCTGCAGGGATCAAACCTACGACCTCTTGGACATGGTCCCAAACCCCTACCAACCATTCTATCCCAGCCCTTAGGACCAATATTAAAAAAATTTAGACAGCCCAATATTTGTCATTTGGCACATGTTATTATAGGAAGCATATTTAGCCAATTTTGAGTCAGAACTGTGGCCAAGGTGAAATTGATTCTAGGGATATTATGTGCGAGTGATAGTGTATATTATATTTTAATTTTTTATGCTTTTAATTGCATTTCTCCAGCATTGATATTTTAATTTGTTTTGTGTTATGTTATACTCAGGGTGGCCACCCACCTGGAAAACCTTGAAAACCTGGAATTATCAGGGAATTTTTTTTATACTGGAAAAAACCTGGAAATATCAGGGAAATTTGGATAAAAACCTGGAAAATCAGGGAATTTTAAAGAAAAGCTGGAAATTTTTTCTTTGATAATTTTTTTAATTTCACTAATTTAAATTATTTACTAATTTTCTTAAGCTAAATTATTTCATCCATTATACCCACTTTTTTTTAAACGGAAATGTATCGCCAAACCGTTGAAATATCATCAACTTAGCGATACTTTGCTTGCATCAAAATTTGCTCCATTACAGCTCTGTCAAACTAGAATACCACATAAAATTCTCCCACGGTTGCTAAACAAATGCAGAAACCTTTGACCGCTATGGGACTGTGCAATTTAAGAAAGATTCTGGTGGAGATGGAAGAAGAGATGAGGATATTAGCTTCTGTTTTTAAATTCTGTCCTTGGGCTGAATATATTTATGGCTCAAGTTTGTTCCGATACTCTGGCGGTAATTTTTTTTTCTATTTTGACAAAATATTTTTGTATTTTTAACTTTATAAAATTCTCCAAAAATTAGTTGGTTATAATTTAATAATAATAGATTTTATATCGCACTCTTTTTCTGAAAGCTTTTCTACTCCTATTCAAAGAAATCTGTGAATTATTTTTTCTGAGCAAACCAACCAATCACACATTTTTTTACAATCACTAACAGCAATGTTTGTCGACAAATTGTTACAATTGTTGCATTAATGCTAATTTTTTCTATTTCATTTTAACCTCTTATAACATATTTTAATTTTAAACAAAAAAGGCTCCTTTGTTGGTCAATATATGATTTTTGATTCAAAATTTTGTGCCAAAACATTAAAAAATAAATAAAAAATCTTGAAAATTGTCAAAATAAATTATTTTTTTCAAGATGATATGTTAAAAAAATAACATTTTGAATAAAATATTTTATAATATAGACACTTTTCTTGTACACATCCTATACTTTATAAGAAAAAAGAAGCAAAAACCTGGAAATTTTAAGATTTTTATCTGGATAACCTGGAAAAATCAGGGAAATTTGAAATCTGATTTGAGTGGCCACCCTGTATACTGTGTGCATTCAATGTTTTGGACTATTGTTATGGAAAGTTGTGAAGAGCTCCAAGATTTTGGGTATGGTACCCTGATAAGGTTTCTAGATTTAATTCTGTCCATCATCAAATCAAAAAAAAAAAAGGGTAAACTGTTGCTGAAGTTGTATAAACAACTATATTGGCTAGTTGCATTTGGCCCTGTGTACTGAGTTTTTAAAATTTTATGCATGTAGCTTATAAATTAAAAAAACAAAATTGGAAACTTTTTATGATACCAGTAAGTTTGTAACAGAAATGTTTGGTTCACTAAAATGTATTTTGGTTTGTCTTACTAAAATGAATTATTTTGTGTATTTAGAATGTTTAGATGAAAATTATGTTCCTCCACCACCTGAGAAAAAGCCGAAAGGAGATTCTAAAGATGCCAAAAAGAAAAAAAGAACAAAACATAAAAAGGAAGAGAGTAATAAAAAAGAAAATAGAAAAGGTGAAACAAAAGATGAATTGTAGAGAGAAAAAAAATTTATAAGTAGTTTTATTTTATGTAATTTAAATTTAATAAATCTTTTATAATTTTTTACTTTCAATTTATTTACTTTTTTAAAAAAATTTTGAATATTCCCATTTATTAATGGCATGTTTGTAAATATTACTTTAAAGAAAGTAATGTAGTTTTTATTATACAGTTGAACCTTGATCCATCAATTCTGTTATCTTTGGGTTTAGACGTCTGTATCATTTTGTTTTAATAGTACCGTCACAAATGCTAATCTTATAACGCTAATGATACTCGTCTTGATCGTTTCTAAAGATAGCTGTTTCCTGTGTCTATCGTTCAGAATTTCTAAAATTCTGAACGATTCCTCTGCACCAGTTTCTTTCCCATATAGCAAGGAAGTCAGCCTCCCTTAGCTCCATCCATCCCATTGTCAATCTGAATCTACTCCTTTTCGTGCTTGTTGGCTGTTTGTGAAATTTTTTTTTTTTTTTAATGTGGAATCATCATCCATTTTAAGTACATGAAGCCGCCTAGTTCATACGGCTATTTTAAGAATTTTACTTGGCCCTTTTTAGATTTTATATATCAATACTCAAAGCTATATCTTCTCCAAACATAGTTGGTTTCTATCCCACCAAAAATAGCTTGCAAAACTCTTCTCTCGAAAATGCCTATTTTATTGTCTCCAGCTTTGGTCAGGATCCAGTTCTCTGAGTTATAGGTAAGTATTGGTCTGTTATGGATGGTTCTCAATAGTAGTGAAGATTAACTATAAAACCAAGATAAGTAAAACTGTCTAATAACCTGAAATTTGTGAGAACCAATTTCCAGATGAGATTCATGAAAGATTTCATTGCCTAGTATAGACATATATTTCGTCTTAGCACAGTTTATGCTATTAGTAGCACTCTCTAAAGTAAGGATAGTCTCTATTAATGTGGGAACAGTTCTTAAAATGATGTCAATATCACCCACAAAAGCCAGAATTTATATTGATTTTGAAAAATGAAGCCTCTGTTAATTCTTGCATCTCGTATGACTTTCTATAAAGCGATGCTAAAAAGAAGACAAGGTAAAGAATCACCCTGACTATTATTGATTTTGATTTCTTTAGATAAAAACCCCAAAAATTTCATCCTGTATGTAGATATACTTGCAACTAGCTACTACAAGTATGATTTATTTAGGAGGTATTTGATAGTCAACCAGAGCTTCATTAAAGCAATTTCTATTAATACTATAGTAAGCTTCTTTAAAGTTAATGAAAAGATGTGTGGCAATATCGAATTCTCTGGTCTTTTCCAAAATTTGTCTTAAGTACAAAGATCTGATTTTTAGTAGATTTCCTTATGTAAAAATCACATTGATAACTTTCAATTTAAGAGTCTATATAGTTTAAGTCTTTTAAATAAGATGTTAGATAAAATTTTATAAGTAATATATAACAAACTGATGTCTCTATGATTATAACAAACCTATATATCACATATATATATAGGTTTGTTATAACAAACCTATAAATCTATATATCATAAAAGAAAAAAGTTCTCACAAGTAAACTTTTATATAACCAGAAAGCAAAACTGAAACTAGTTAACTTGAAAAACAGTTTAAGCTGAAGAAAATTAGCTTTGGCAAAAGTATTTATCCAAAAAAAAGTTCTTAAGAGAAAGTCTTAGGTGATATTACACCTTTTTGTTTTTTTGAGAAAAATATAAAAAAAACTTCAACTGTCTTAAATGCACATCAGTTTTTATCAGAGATGATTATCATTAATCCAGGATGACTGCCATTTAAGGAAGAAAAAAATTTACAGTCAAATGTTCTTTCAATTTTATGTTGAAAGTTCATTTTCAAAAGACTATCTACATTTTTATACATAATGTTTGTTGCATTAATCTGCCTTTTTTCCTGGTCATTTCTTACGTTTTACTTTTAAATAAATTATTTCTCTTTACTGTAACATACAAGCATTAAAATAGAAAAATTATTACTTTTGGACGGTCGATTGGTTTTCTCCCTCAAAATGTGTATTAGAAACCAAGCAAGCAAAGCATCTATCAAATGCAATGTATCTAAATATATATATATATATATTTTTATTAAAGAATTCATGTCATTATTCTTGGTATATATGTAGTATGTATTTAGTATAGCAGGTGTTTACTTTCTATAAAAAAAAAATTTATATATATATATTTTAGAATTCAGAGAATATAATAGAAAATTATTTTCCAAAGCCCAATTCTTGAAGTTTAGTCAAGTGTTAGTGATGCAATATTTTTGTGCAAATGTAGACTACATTTTGGAAACTATTTATTTTCTTTGGAAATTTTCCCTGTTTTTTATTAGTGTTTTATAAGGAGCCCTATAGTACACAAAATATTAAAAATGTTTCTTGGATATTAAGAAATAACATTTTCTGTAAAACAATAAGTATAACAATATAAATTTTTTTATAACATATCAGGCCTAAAATAAAAAATGCTAAAACTGCTGTATAAACATTTAATATGTAAACATTCAAACAAAACATCCAAACACAACATAGAAATATATATATAGCTTCCGAACATTTTACAGACACATTTTGACTTCAAATACATTCAAGGAATGAATTTTCATTGTATAACAAACATCAACTGATTTTTCTAATGCTATACTAATGTGCATAATTTATAAAGAATTTACAACATTTTATATCACCGGATTATAGTTAATACATCAAACAATAAGTATAACACACCATAGTATATAATTTTTAAAAAAAACTATAGCTAAAAGGAACATTTCATTTAAGAAAATTTACAACGAATAAAAATTAAATTGAGCTATTTGGCACTGTACATTTAAAATGTGTTACAGAACATAGATAACATATATTTATAAAATAACATACTGACATATTGATAACATATTTTGTTATCAAAACTCTATCAGTTACAAAAAGAATCAAGAAACAATGAATGTAATTAAAAAATGTTGAAAAGACTCTATATATGGAAAGGAAATAATCTAATTAGAAAATACAATAGAAATAACCTTTTTTTTAAAAAATTACACTTCATTTTAGGTTGGGATAAATCTTTTAAAAAAATAGATTTGATCAAATTCAAACATTTGTATGAAGATAAAAGAACTAAAATGCATAATTACAATTAAAATTCAGTATCATATTCAGTATTATATCATATTTTTTTCAGTATCATATTCAACATACTGGATAATGCATTAATTTTACATTTAAATAATTTTACTATCTTATATTATTAAATTAATAACAATTTTTGAAATTGTATTTTCATATATACAATTGTGTTGCTGTAAATTTATTGCTCTCAGGTAAAGGAGTTGTTTAAAAATTGTAGAAGAACGCCTAGAAATTTTATGCCATTTTAACAGTAGGTCAACCAAAAGAGCTCAAAGAAATAAAATTTCTATTGAAGTATATTACATTTTGGCTGTGACTGAGTAATGTTATGTCAAATTTTTAAATTCTGTGAAATCTAAATGTTTAAATTATATAAAAGAAATAAGCATAATGAGCATAGATTAAATTGACTTAGATTCACATAAGTTAAACTATTTAGTTTAGAGAAAACGTGGAAATATTATAAACCAAAACCGCATTTATAGATAAAAATATAATAGGAAAAATCAATAAAATTACGATGAACATAAAGAGTAATACTAGTTTTAAAAATTATAATAACTTATAATTCAAATAATTTTAATGAATTAATCATTGTGAGTAGGGAGAATGAGATCTAATAGTTGAACACAAAAGTTTGTAAAAATGTTGAGTTAGATAATTATGTATGCTAAAAAATTAGCTACCATATTTATACAATTTGAGGAATAATAAAATTAAACTTCTGACATAACATAAAAAACTGATATGATAAATCAGGAAACTTAAAGTAATATCACATGGCAACAGAAATTGAAAAATAAATGTGAATTTACAGAATTCATTCAAAGAAATGTTCAATATTGTTACAAAAGTAATCTAGTAGCAATGTCTAACTGAAATATTATTAATTTTAAAGCCAAGAATTAAGTAAAATTATATATTTTCTTCTCGATGTACTATTTTGTGTTAAATTACAAATAAAAACCTGTTTTATTTCAAGGAAAAGCAGAATTTCTGAAGTTTTGAACAGAGAAAGAACCAATTTTCAAAAGGTTAATAAAGGAGAAAAAAAAATAAAGGAAAACATAACATTTAAAAATACTGAAGGATGAAATGAAACACTTAAATTTTTATTTATATTTAGTTGACACTTTTTTTTGTAGAAAATTTTTGTTAAAATATAGTTGCTACAAGTCAGTTTTTTTTCAATAAAATTAAAAAAAAAAAAAGATTTTTGAAATATACATGTTACACGTTGAAAAAAACATTTATGAAAAAATTACATGTTTAAAATTTTTTTTGCAAAAGAATAGCATACTGCAATAACATTATGCTGTTTTTTAGCAAAAAAATAGCATTTTTTTTGCAAAAAAAAAGAAAACATACAAAAAATAGCAATACACTTCATAATTCTAAACTACATAGCAGTTTAATTGAGCATAGAATTTCACACAGTATATTTAAAATGAACTAGTTACACATTCACAATCTTTAAAAACAAGGGAATGAGAAAAAAAATGAATGAATATAAATGCAATGCACTTTGATATAAACATGCAGTTTAAGTACTCGCTAAAAAATAAAGTTAAATGTTAACACAAATATTACAGAAATGAGATTCTAATAGCAAGAACAGAAAACAATTTAATGATCAACATAGAATGACAATATTAAATTTAAGCCAAAGAACTCAGACAATTTGATAATTCAGTTTTGCAACCAGTAGTCATTCAAATGATGCATTGTTTAATTAGAGTAATACTATCTCTTGAACAATGACATTTCAAAGATTAAAGCAGCTGCATAAAACAAAATGTCACAATTGCAAGACACGTGAGACTTCAAACATGAAATATGATTGCGGCTTTTTGGAATAATGAATTAATTCTTGTAATGAAATTAAAAAAATATATGCCTATAAATTCTTGAACATGTAATGTTAAACATTAAATAAGAAGCAGGGGTTAAATTTAAGCAGAAAAACTTGAACAATTTGCCAGTCCCTTTTGGACTATGAACCATCAAACAATTTTATGGTAATAATGAAAATAGCGATAGCAATAAATTCATTTAAAACACCAAGAAAATTTACTGACTGCATTTGTAGGGAACACAACTAAGATTTTTCAAGTAATCTAATAACTAACTAGAAACAATATCTTTTGAACAATGAGTGCCTTCAATATTTCTAACACTGCAGCATAAAATAAACAGTCTTTGCAATTACAAAACAAAGGAAACATCAAGTGAAAACCATGATTCATGTTTTTCTAATAATGAATTAATTAGATTTTTAATATATGCTTAAAAACTTGAAAGAATGTTAATGATAAACTTAAAATAAGAGGCTGGAATTTATAAATTCAAGCTGAAGAACTTAGGCAATTTACCAGTTCTTTTTTGCAACCAATAATCATAAGACAGCTTTATGATAATAATACAAATGGTGATAGCAATAAGTCCATTTAAAACATCAAGATAATTTACCAACTGCTCTTGTTGTGGACACAACTGAGATTTCTTCAAGCGATGTATTGGTTGATTGGAAAACACACTATCTCTTGAACAACAAATGCCTTGAAAATTGCGAACAGCTCGGTAGTTGTCCTGTAACCATGTTTGAAAACGAACAGTGTTACAATCACAAGTCCAGGGATTATCAGAAAGGTACATCTCATCCAATAAGCCACCACGGAATTGTTCCAGAATATGAATTGGTATTTCTGTCAAACTATTATTAGAAAGATGCAAAGCAACAAGATTCCTTAGCAGCCATGTGCCTTCTAATCCCTTTAAAGAATCAATAGCATTATTGTTTAAATACAAAAATGAGACATCTGACCATAAAGTGACATTAATGTGATCAATATTAAGAGATTTAATGTTATTGTTGTACAGGTCAAGAACTTTAGTTTTGTATGGTACTGCTCCAGGTAGTTTAACTAATCCCTTATTGCTGCAGTTAACCGTAACTATAACTTTATCTTTAGAGATTGTGCAATTACACATAGTTTCATTACAAATGGGACTCTCGTCTATTTTTCGTTCAATATATAATATTTCCAAAGCGCTTTGCACTGTATAATTGTAATATTCAGGTGGATCTTTACATATGGCTCCTTCTTTGTAAGCTTCATATTTTTTTAACCAATCATTCATATGGAGTAACTTTTCATCACAAATCCAGGGATTACCTGCAAGAAGAAAACCTTTCAAAAAAAATTCCATGTTCACCTTAAGCATAGACAGACATTTGATTACAAGCAAAGCACATAGCAAGATTCAAAATTTAAAAAAACTAAGATTTAAATTTCAGTAACATAAAAATATTGGAAGTTGTCTGATCAGTAAGCAGTTTGCATTGGGTTGTCCAAAAAAATTGTGCTGATAAATACATTATCTAGTGTTATACAATTGGCACGAAATTTCTGGATAATCCAATGCTTATTACTTATATGTAACTATTTGATAGTAACACAAATATAAACAGCAATATGTAAGAAATATGCTTTAAATTTAGAACTAGGTATGAAAGAGATTTAAAAAAAATATAATAAGTTTAAAATATTCAAATTCGGGAATTGGATGACTTATACAGCGTGGTGCTTATGATCTGCATAGATTTTACCCAGTTTTACTGTAATTTAAGGTGACAATGTTTGCTGGTTCAATTTTATTATTTTTTGGGTGCATATATCAGTCCATGCACCCAAAAGACCATTCTCTAGCTTCGTGTCTGTTCGTCAGTTCAAATAATTTAAACTCAATGATAAACAGTTAAATTCACTATGTCAAAAATGTTTCGATGTTTGTATTATCTTGATTTTTTTTTTATGTATGTTCATTAATTTGTATGGACTTTTCCTATTAACTTAATTTCCCACAGAGTAACATTGTAAAAGCTGGTTTGTCACATCTGTAAATAACTAGACTTCGTTGCATGAAATTACAGACTAAATATTTAAAAGGATTTTCTAGCAAGACTAAAGTGCCAAAATAACTATAATTAAAAAGGAATTATAAATTATGGCACTATAATGCCTATGAGAATGTGACACCATGAGTGTTGTGGTAAACCTGGCAGAGGGAATATACCTTTGTTAGACCTGAGAAGCACAAAGTTTTCTTTGTGCTAAAATGACTAACACTTGCAAGTAACTATGCCCAGTATATGTGTCTGATAATAATGTGATTTTATTGAAGGTGAATGTTATGACAGAATTAGGTAGCTAGACTGAATTACCACCTCTAACCACTTCAACATCAACAACGCTGAGCACCTCTCTATTCATTTGAGCACTTTGCCATTTAATGAAGAATAAGAACTATGTTTTATTCATGACATGATTTTAATTTAAAATAATATACTGCTACAAAAGTAACAAACCATAAATTTATTATAATGTAACACATAAAACTAAGGGCTTTGGGCCCGTGCCTAAGGTATTGTGAGTTCGATCCCTACTGAACGAAGATTCCCCATGTAGCAAATGGTGCCTATCAGATCACAAAGTCCTCCTTGTTCCCATAGAAAATCATACCTCTTGTGGTACTAAATTGGAGGTTAATCATTGTCTGGTTCAGGTGAAAATTACGATCAGTGGATGTATAAATGGATCCGCCATATAAAAGAGCTGTGACGTATGTGTATAAAAAGAGCCGTGATGTGTGTGTATGGTAGAAATCGAATTCTTGGCCATAGATGGCGCCATTGGAAAACAAGAAGCACACATCCTTTGCCTTAATGGTATATATCAATAATAACATATAAAACTAAGTTTACACAAATAAAAAGCTATAAGGGAATATAAATGTTTCTGTATTTATACAAGTTACATTATCAGACTAAAGATGTCCCACAGTAGACTAATCATAGGACACAGTTCCCAGTACATCACCGAAATCAGGGATGAGATTAGCCAAAAGGCAAAAAAGCTGAATTTCCACGATGGTAAATTTTACGCAAGCGCAACCCTTTAATAATAAATTCCAGACAGTTTAAGGTAATAAATAATGTGTTGACATACAATTGTGTACTAATCTATTATTATATAAATGATTACATTGATACTTAACATTTAGTGAAAATAAAAATTACCAATTGAAAAAATAAAGCTGGAAATTATATTTTTCCTCAGTTCACATAAGAGACAATTATTACTTGAAAAACTACCTGGTTTAGCAAATTAAAACTACTGAGAATATACATTAATATTTCATTTCTTTTAATAAATACTGTTATGTGATTTATAGCAAATATATCAGTAATATTACTTTTTAAATTATATTGGAAAAAAAAACTTTAACAATGGACCGAATCATTATGTTCATATTATAGTCTAATCTAACTAGAACCTTTTGAAACATATCAATAACAGTGAAGTAGAAATATATAGTAACTCCTTAACATACAAAAATTGCTATTTTAGTTTGAAAAATTACATGACAATCAGAAACTGTTTAGATAATTATTTTTTATTTGATAAGAATTTTGCATTTTATAGCATAAATAACAGCAATTATAAATTAAATTTTGATGATGAGTTAATTAACTCTTTTCCCCCCCGAAAAAAATTTTATTTAAATCCCTTTTTAAGTGATAGCTTTTGTTTGCTATATCTTTTAGGTCTGCTATGTTTAGTCATTAGTCCATCTTCAAACATCTTGAGACAAATTCTGTTTTTTCCAAATACAAACTGGGATATAGAATTTTTAAAACGCGTAAATACAAATCACGATTCATAATTTTTAGATCGCGTAAATTCGAATCATGATGCATAATTTTTAGATTGCATAAATAAGAATTATCAATTTTTAGAATGCATGACTGCGAATCCCAATGCCTTATTTTAAAATCACATATAAATACGAAAATCAACGTTTGATATTATAAACCGCATGAACAAATCAAGACATTGAATTTTAAACTTGCGTGAATACGAATCACTACATAGGTTTTTAAAAAGGCGTAAATATGAATCACAATATCGGATTTTTAAATCTCGTAAATAAGAATTGCAACGTACAATATTCACATCGCGTGAATAAGAATCGCAACACGCAAATATTAAAAGCTATGTTTGATATTAAAATCGTGTGAATAAGATCGAGATATTAGCAGATTCCAGGCTTGGGACCTCGAGAAAGCTTGTCAGAAGCAGAGTCGTTTGAACTACAAAAATCGGATGTATCAAGAGGGTGGGTAAAAAATTCAGAAAATCTTATCTGCCGCGAGTAAAAAGGGAGAAAATAGTTAAAATAAGTAAAAATGAGAAAGGATTGGTAGCTATGTAGTTTGAATTTTCTGTTTCTCTTTGAAAATCGGTGAATTTTCTGAAAAAGCGGAATACTTATTAAAAAAAAGTGAAATTTTTAGAAAAATCTGAAATTCAAGAGATAAAAGTGAAAAAAGCGGAAATCCGCTAAAAAGCGGAAAAATCTCATCCCTGCGAAATCAAGCATCACTCGTCTGCGATCAGTGAACTGTTGGGTGACCCTTATCATCAGCCTATGAGCGGACCAAGGGTGCGCAGCATCGGTCCTCATTAAACTGTACTACCATAAAGTGCTTGTTGCATCCCGTCTGTAAAGTGACCATACCAAAACAATTGCCATGGCAGCAGGTTGGGAAAAACTTTTTAAAAAATCACAGAAGGGGTCTAAGTTATAGCCACCCTACGACATTTCGGGCCTTGGTGATTATAGCTGGCGTGGCAAATCTTGATACAAAAATTTTTTAAGCCTGGAGTTTGACCAAAGATGCACAATATTGGTCATTGTTTAACTGTTATACCATAAATTGCTCAACTTGGCCCGCAGATCATCTGGCTACCAAAGTGGAGGAGCCATTCCCTTTGCAGATAGATTGAAATTGTGCTGGTACGTGATCAGACCATCCTCACTGATGTTTCTACCACCGTTAACAGTAGCCCATTGAGTAGCTCTAGTGTGATGTATTTAATCACAAAATTGTCCCAAATAATAATATTTAACCACATATAATATTATTTTGATTGATACCTATATGCTTTAATTATATATAGGATTATTATATATGCTGGAATATTAAGTAACCAAAGCTCCTTTACCTGTGAGGTTTACTTGCTCCAATAATAGATTTTGTTTCAATGGATTTTCTTTAAAAGTAGTTAACTCATTCATAGACAGTGAAAGAAATTTCAGGCCTTTCATTCGTTGAAATCCGACATGAGAAATAGCTTTTAAGTTGTTGTAAGACAGATCCAAATACTGCAAATGGCTAAGATGACCAAAACTATTGTTATTAATTAATTCAATTCTATTGTGACTTAAAGAAAGGTAAAGAAGATATCTGAGTGGTGAGAACCACTTACTTTTAACGAGTTCTATATCATTGTCCGAAAGATCTAAAAATAAAAGATTGTGCAAGTTTGAAAAAGTATCTTCCCCAATGGTTTTAATTTTATTTCTTGAAACTGTGAGATTTTTTAAACTCATTAAATGGTTAAAATCAGAATTTTGTAATTCATTTAAATCATTGATGGATAAATCAAGGATTTCCAAATATTTCTGCTCTTTAAATGCCTCATCTCCGATGGAAGATATTTTATTATTTGAAAAATTAAGTATCTTTGCAGATGAAAAGACTCTTAGATCACTACTGCCAATAGTGGTAAATGTACCATTGCGTAGAACCACACTTACAAAATCTCGAACATCATTTTGAGATTTGGTGGCTTTCATAGCAGCCTGTAAAGCATCAGGCCCTTCACATAACAAATTAAACTGAAGTTGCTCTTCTTCGGGAGATAATACACTCTCACATTTACAAATGCTATTTAAAATTTTTCTAGTAAAACAGACATTACCTGAATCATCCAAGATAGCATTGGATTTTATAAATAATAAAGAGACAATTAATAACAATAAAGCCATTACAGTATTTCTAGAAAAGCATCTCACAGTGTTGTTTTTTAAAGGCTAAAAAAGAAAGAAATAATCTTATTAGACACTATAAAAAACAGTTAATTTAAACACTTAAAAAGGCAATATAAACTAACTATTTTTTTCCTTCATAATAACTACCAGAAAACATATGTTGTCAACCAATATGATATAAAAATATTCATATAACATTAATGCAATACTTCTATTCTTCCGAATATAAAAGAAAGAGTATTTGAGAGTCATTTTAGGAGAAATTTCCGTCGATTAACGGATTCTTTACAAAAGTTTTTATCATGAAAAAGAACCCTTCACAAAATAGTTTACCCTTAAAACAAATCCTTTATAAAATTTTTATCACGGGAACGGTTCCTTCTTTCAGAAAGTTCGAACCAACTACTGGTATTTGTAATTTTTTTAAAAATCAGGTCCATAATTTAACGATATCACAAAATTATGAGTAGATTTTTCACGATTTTATGAAAACTGACCTTTCACAAAAAGTACAGAATAACCATTAAATGCAGATAAATTGGCCACCCCGTAAGCGGAATTTTTTCAGGCTTTCTGTAACAAAACTCTCTAGCACTAATATCTTTCTGCAAGATACTTTCAGTAATAACAAAGATGTATGAAACTAACATGGAATAAATATGCATAAGTACATACCCTCCAACTTATGAGAATTTTGAAAATAATTCTTTCTAGTTGTAGCGAACCAAAGTAGAAATTTTTAAAGCAAATGGATCTCTCATAAAGCTTTTATCAGAACTTAAGAATCTAGCCATATGGCCTGCACTTTTATAAGTAATAGTGGACAAGTTACGCTAAAATAAATTTTTTTTAAATATTAAGGCATTAATTTTGCTACCGTCTGAAAAGAAGATTTCTGAAACTACGGAAATTCCGTAGCAGTTGGAGGGTATGTAAGTAGATACCTCTTTTTTGAAAATAAATTTGTCAGTTATTGAATCTTATTCTTATTTACAATCAGAAGCACTTAAAAATCTTTTTTAAGTTTTCTCAAGATAAAATTAAAACACCTTTTAATGAAAAAAAAGATATTGTAATATATTTACTAAAATAGTAACCTTAAATACTAATATACTTTTAAAAAATATTTTCTAGAGCAATTTCCTTACAAATTTTATAAAATACTGATGGAAAACTTTGATATTCATGGTACAAACGCGAGTATATTTAAAGTTATCAGTGTTTTCACAACAGTGTGAGAACGCGAGAATCTCGCATATTTCTTTCTTTTCTCTCATTAAAAAATTATTAATGTGAGAAGTTCGCGCACTCTATTAATCAATTTTAAAATGTGGGAATCTCTTAAATTTTGGAAAAAATTTCATCTTATGCCATTTAGAAAAAGACATGAAAGCAGCTATAGCAAGTGTTGAGAAAAAAAAAATGAGTCCTGTATAATAAGTTGTTTAAAGTTAGCTCTATTTTTAGCTGTTAATGAATTACCAAACTCCCTCATATACAATTTACAGCAATTTGTAAAATTTGAAGTCTGTGAAAATTACACTGGAAGACCTAATAAGAAGTATGAACATGGAAATAACTTCAGCAAACTTCACTATTCTATAACAGAAATAATTCAAAAGCCTATGCTGGCAGATGTAGAGGACAGGAAAGTGTGTGCACAATGCTACAAATTTAATTAGTGATTCCGAATAGTTCAGAATCTGTTACAAGGTCATTTAGCACCCAAAACCAAATTAAAATAAAATATCACAACAGATTGACTGATGAGCATTTGAGCAACCTAATGAGAATAGCTGATGAAAAAGTTGATATGGAACATTTTCCATATGCAATGAAAATATTCTATGGTTTAGAAGGTAGAGAATGTTAAAAATGTATTATAAATTAAAGAATTTTTTTTCAAAGTCTATTCATGTTTTTTTTTTTTTTTNCCAGAAATGATCAGGATTTACCCCAGAATTGATCAAGAGATGGGGTAATTCCTGATCACTAAAAATTTAAACTCTTTTAAATTCTAATTAGATTTTTAAACAAAAGAATGTAGCATAGGACTCATCTCAAATAGCCTCAAACTTCCAGAAAATATTAAAATTCTATCTTGAATAGTTTTTTCACAAAATAGATGTTTGCATTTTTTGATCAGGAATTACCCCAGGTCACCCTAATTCCAATCCCCATCAAACAAATAAAATATTTTGCTAATGGAAACATCAAGCTCAAATTCGTATTAGGGTCTACTTGTAAAACAATAGCTGTGTGTATTTTGAGATAAAAATAAAGAAAATAAGAAAAAAGGTGTAATAAAAATTTTGGTTATATAATGGTAAGGAAAGTAATACTTTATGTGAATCGCATTTATTATGCTGCTACCTGCTGGCGATATCTACGGGACATCTCATTAAGGCAGCACGGAGATCTCAAAACTTTTAATAAAAGTGTAAAAGTTAATGTTGATGAGAGATTAATGTTTGGAAATTAAATTTGAAACCAAAACCAGTCCTTTTTTATTCTTATAACTCAAGTAAATATTATAAAATGATGCTATTTTTTTTAAAGAAAAAATGCAACAAAAATAATTTAAAATATAATATTAACTAAATCAGTAAACTGCACCAATACATTTGAATAATGAATTAAAGACTTACTAATAATTACATTTAAACACGATTTCATGAAACTTCTTTTACCTTTCTAAAATCAAAACTGACTGTAAACAAACAGAAATATTATTTGTTGCCAGATTATCGATTTAGTAAGCACATGATTTCAGATGTTAGCATTTTTCTCTGTTAGGCTTATTCTCGCTGTAATAAAATCAATCGATGCAATTGCACCAATCAGATTCTCAGTCGCATAGGCAAATATTCGCGTCATTTAATCCAGTTTCAATCAGCTTTCCATTAGCCTCTCGTAAGGCAGATAATATTTACTTGCCTAATCATATAAGAGTCGGACGAAGGATGGTTTATGACTTTATTTTGAAAACAATCGAAAAGTTTTTAGTTTCTAAGCTTTTATGAAAGTAACAGAGTCCCGCAGTGGACTGATCGATAAGACACGGTTCCCAGCAGATCACCGAAGTCAAGCATCACTGGCTACGGTCAGTGTGCGGGTGGGTGACCACTTGGATCAGTCTGCGTAGTGACCGAGGGTGGCGGTATTGGTCCTCGTTAAACTGTTCTATCGTAAAGTGCTAGACTTCGCGTGCAGGTCGTCAGGCTACCCAAGCGGGGGAGCCAATCCCTCTGCAGAGGAACAAAATTGTGATGGTATGTCTTCGGATCATCCTCGAGGATGTTTCCCAGACCGTCGCCAATAGCCCATTGTGCAGCTCTAGTGCGACGTAAATTAACAACAACAAAAGTAACAGAACAGAAACTGCGAAAGACGGGAGTTTATCGAGAGATTAAGTCAGCAGAGTGATTTCACATAGCATGAATTTAGTACAGCAGCGCCGACTAAGTTATTTAACAATGAAAAATAAACATACGACTTTTTGGAAAATTTTAAGAATTTTCTATCCCGAATATATTTATTAGAATGAACTATCCCGGCCATTTTCCAATTTAAATGGACAACTAGCCAAATTTTCATCTTGTAGTTAAGTTAACTGACTATGCGGCAGGTCACCGAGGTCAAACATCACTGGCTGCGGTCAGTTTGTGGGTGGGTGGTCACTTGGATTAGTCTGCGTAGGGACCAAGGGTGTGCGGTATTGTTCATCTTTCAACTATATTCTAACGCAAAGTGCTCAACTTCGCTTGCAGGTTGACGGGCTACCAAAGCGGGTGTGTCATCCCCTATGCAGAGGATCAAAATTGTGATGGCATGTCTTCGGGTCATCCTAAGGGATGTTTCCTAGATTGTCACCCATGGCCCATTGTGCAGTCCTAGTGCAACGTGAATAAACTACAACAACAAGCACGTAAAGAGTCATATCCTGACCTGCAGTTTTCGCCACATAGCAAAACAGGTTTTTTTCTTACAGGTTAACAGGTTAATTAACCTTTCATTTTTTTTTTTAAATAAACTGTTGTTTGGTATTTTTTTACTTATTATTTTCCCTTTTTTTCATATGTCTATAATTTTTCTTTGTTTTATTCTTCATTTTGAACTTATATATATATATATACATTTTGAAAAACAAATATGATTTTAATATTTTGCGTGAGCATGGGTAAAATCCCTCCTTGCCAACTAAAAGTTAATCACAATACCCCAATCCCCTTTAGTTTCTTATGTCTTATGTAATATTTGGACGTAACCGTAAAGAAATTTTTAAATCTAAGACTTTAGATGAAATAAATTCCAGAAATATATACCGAAATGCATTATAGAAATATTTATTAATAAACATTTTAATTTTAGCACTNTATTACTGTTTTTTTTAACGATGCGAGTCTCTGTTGAGCGGATTTGTTCAATGTATTTTTATTTTTCTAACTTTTTCATAACTATTAATATTTTATTCGTTATTAAAATAGTTATAATTCGTAAAAATAGTTGTATTTTTAACGCGTTTCATTAAATAGTAACTAAAACCTACGCTAAATATTATTATAATGAAGTCAGTTTTGGAAACAAATATGGGTTTGCGCAATTTTAAAATTTTTTTTTCTTTTTGAAACTATAATGACATGATTTTTTTCTTTCCAGTTTTTGATCTTTCCGTCTTGATATATGCAAGCTTTCAGACGTGAATTAAGGATTAATAAATGAGTTTTATTAACATTTTTTAAGAAGCATTTAAAAGCTTTATTAAATGAAACAAGCAAGATAATTTTGTCTTGATATAAAATGTGCAACAAAGTTGTAAAGATAATTCTGTTTCACCCTGTATATTACCATTCCAAGACCTTTGTTTTAAATCTATTTAAAATTCTAAATTTGATTTTACAATATTTTAAGAAATTTTCTTTTGAAATGTTTTTTTTTCTGCTATGCTCTGTTTTGGTGAACTACAGATGATTTCAAGACTCTTTAAAAATTTAAAATTGAATCAAGAAAATAAAAAGTTCTAAAGATGCCCGGAATTTTTTGTCACTTTTAATCTAAAAATGTTCACAATCAGATTGCATTAACTTAACTAAAACTTACATGAAATTTTATAACAAAATTTTTATCTATTATGCAGTTTGCTCAAACATTAATAGGCTCTCTTTTCTGCTGCCATTTTAATGTCTCGAATATGGACTATTTTGGACTCAGTTTAGTAGTTCTAAGTACCTCTGTAATAAAGTTGAAAATGGTAATCAGTATGGAAAAATGTATAATGGCTGAATTACAAATAAATTTATAAATTTACTCTCGGAACAAATATATTTGTATATATAATAGTTAATAAGTATAATATTTTAATTGAAGGAAATCTGAGTATTATCTTCCATTTGAAAAAAGACGTCACAGTAGTGTCAATACATTTTTTTTAAAAAATTCCTGTCACTAAATATTATTAAAATTTAAAACTATTTCTAATGATTTTGTATATATATATATATTATTATTATTATGTAAACATAGATATTATATAATATTTCTCTCTTGAAAAATCTTAAAATTCATTATATAAAAATGAATCTTCCATGTAAAGGTAGAACATATGTCAATTTTACAAAATGAATTTTAATTAATTTATAAATCCTAGTTAATTTTTTTGGTTCTCTTTATTCACTGCACGAATTCAATTCAGTAAGGTCTAGTTTTGAGGAATAAAGAGTTATTTTAATCTGACAAAAGCTAGCAAGTTTCATCTACATTTCAGAGAGTAAATCAAATCAAATGGTTTAAATATTCTCTGCTAAAGATAAGAAATTATATTTTTGCAACTGTGTTTTATTTATAGATTGAGGATAAGAAAATATGCTATTTATGGAAGTATGCAGCAATTTCAAGATCATGACTTAGACTTAGACTAATCCATAATCGGTCTTTTTGCGAATGCGAGAGAATAACAGGATTGCTTTTTCCTCTTCCCATAAATAGGTAACTTGATACCTCGATCGTAGGTGGCAGCACAATAATTTAGTTTCTATTTGAAGTTCCAAATTTTGTGATGCTTATAAAACCATTTTGTTCAATCCTATTTAAAGATAATTCTGTTCTTTTATTTATTTATTTCTTTTAAATGAAAGACAAAAATTTTGCCTTTAATGTCATGTTTTAAACTGGACGATGAGAGAAAAACTCCCATGGTTAAAAGGTTTTAACGTTATATTTCGTTTTTCAGCGTAAAATATATAAAATATGAATGAATAAAATAAAATAAAAAATAATAGGAGACACTTCAGGTTGATCAATGAAAGTGATACGAATTTCCACATAATCTTTTTCAGAGAAATTTTTTTTTACTAGTAATCATATTTACTCAGTACTAAGGAAAAAGATAGAAGGAAAAAAAAAACAGTAGATCTTTGTATAACAACAGTATTTATTTCATTCTAAGTATTATACTGTAAGTTGTAAGGGCTTAACATATAAAGTACTTTACAAGAAATGACTAATCAAATTACTTTAACTTCAGAGTGGTGTCCCAAAAATGACTGATGATTTTAAAAATCAATTAAAGAAGAAGAAACTGTGGCGTTGCGGTCTGAAATGCAAAGTCCGAACTACGAATCTCTGACGTTGGACTACGTAGCTTGCAGCCGGTAATTGACGTAAACCTCATACCTGAATGGAGATATGCGTGAAGGGCGAAATCAGTAAAACGCGCACAGTATGTTTTGGATATAACTTGGCCGCATCCTCACAGCTTGCTCTCTCTCCCCGTCGGTTCTAGCTAGCAATTCGGCATGTTCTCGCCGGTTACCTTTTCGCAGTTTTTTTCTATGCTACCTCAATGTTAAAGTGGTTAAGTTTTATACATGTTAAAATGTTTTAGTTAAATTTACAAGTTTCCTAAATGTTAATAAAGATAGTTATTTATTTAAACTTAGTGTTATTTATGAAGAAACCTATAACACGTTCTCGGAAACATTTTTATGTGGAACGCTTTCCTAGAGTTATATTTCTTTTTAGAGTTTAAGTGGGGACTCTAACAAAGATACCAAACAA
>NC_092206.1:37230134-37269013 GCF_043381705.1 Parasteatoda tepidariorum
AAAAAAAAAAAAAAAAAAAAAAAAAAAAAAAAAAAAAAAAAAAAAAAAAAAAAACAGTAGATCTTTGTTTAACAACAGTATTTATTTCATTCTAAGTATTATACTGTAAGTTGCAAGGGCTTAACATATAAAGTACTTTACAAGAAATGACTAATCAAATTACTTCAATTTCAGAGTGGTGTCCCAAAAATGATTGATGATTTTAAAAATCAATTAAAGAAGAAGAAACTGTGGCGTTGCGGTCTGAAATGCAAAGTCCGAACTACGAATCTCTGACGTTGGACTACGTAGCTTGCAGCCGGTAATTGACGTAAACCTCATACCTGAATGGAGATATGCGTGAAGGGCGAAATCAGTAAAACGCGCACAGTATGTTTTGGATATAACTTGGCCGCATCCTCACAGCTTGCTCTCTCTCCCCGTCGGTTCTAGCTAGCAATTCGGCATGTTCTCGCCGGTTACCTTTTCACAGTTTATTTCTATGCTACCTCAATGTTAAAGTGGTTAAGTTTTATATATGTTAAAATGTTTTAATTAAATTTACAAGTTTCCTAAATGTTAATAAAGATAGTTATTTATTTAAACTTAGCGTTATTTATGAAGAAACCTATAACCCGTTCTCGGAAACATTTTCATGTGGAACGCTTTCCTAGAGTTATATTTCTTTTTAGAGTTTAAGTAGGGACTCTAACAAAGATACTAAACAACCCCACAAAACAATAAAGATCAGAAAGACATAACATTGTGCGGTCTGAAGAATATTTTTAATTTGAGAACCGTCTTTGAACAGCCAACCCAACTCTGAGCTCACAACTATTAATGTTCAGCTCCGTAGCCTTGTAATTTTGAAACCAACCCAGAAGTCAAGAAAACTACTGAATTAAGCATTGGGGTAAACTGGCCATCGTTGACTACTTTTTGATGGAGATAACCCGCATTTGCGTCACTTGTCGAGGAAAACCACGGAACCTTCCATGGTTATTTGGATGGCAAGAGGATTCTAAGTTATTATTCGTCTACCACTAAAGATATTTTACGTGTCAGCAATGTGGTCGGTTCGAGCCTGGAACAAAGTTCGTATCAACCAGCCATCGCTAGAATTTGAACCTAGGTAATCGCAATAGAAGGTGAACACTATCCCCTGAGCCACCTCGGCTCTGAAGAAAATATTGTCTGACGCCCGCACAAATATTTCAGTTAGAATGGTCTGACACGTAGCAGAAAGCATCTGGCAAGTTTTGAAAATGGGCGCCTATTTTTGAAGCGCTCGGAACATATGGACTGTTATTTCTTATTTATTTAAAGCGAATGAAGTTTTCAATCAGGTAATGTGGTGTTGTTGACGTATGCCTCTTTAGGCAGAGGTTGACGCGATTGATCTTATTTTCCAGTGGCGCCATCTATGGCCAAGAATTCGAATTTTGCCACACCATACGTCCCTCCCGTTTATAGGGCGGACCCATTCATTCATCCACAGATTGTAATTCTGACCTGAATCAGAGAACGATCGATCTTCAATCTAGTACCCCCAGAGGTATTGATTTGTTATGGGAACATGGAGGACTTTTGCGACTTGACAGATTTAACGCGCATCAGTCACTTTACTACACGGGAAGTCTTCGGCCGGCGGGGTTCAAACCCACGAACTCTCGGACATGGGCCCAGCGCCCTACCGTCCAGGCTATCCCGGCCCTGGTAATGTGGTTTTATAGTGATTTCAGTTAACAGAGCCAACTGTTGGCGAACCAGTGGCGTACAGTGAAGTGAGTGTGGGATTTGCTGCCACAATAGACATTCAGTCAAAGGGGTCATATGTTTGATCGGTAAGAGCGCAACTCGAAACGTATTGCAATTATTTTAATTAATTTTATTTGAAATTAACTATTAATTAGTTATTTAAAATTAACTAATTAATTATTTTAAATTAAATTTTTAAACAGATTACTGTATGGCACTAGCAAAATATTTTATGAAATGAAATTATGATTTTTGAACAAAAAAAAATTAGGTCATTAAAATTTAAATTGCAATTATTTTAATTATGAAACCAAGTTTTTTAAACGGATAACGAGAGCATTGTTCAAGCACAATACTTTATGAAGTATTAAACTATGATTTTTAAGCAAAAAAATTCATTAAAATTCAGTCGTTAAAATTTAAATATTCCTTATGCTTAAGATGAACGTAAAATTACTCTTAAAATGATAAAATCTTTATCTTAGAAAAAATTTTGCGTCAAAAAATAGTTTGAAATATGGATTTAAATTTAATGAATAATTTGTTTTCAATATTTTGTTAAATACTTTTTTTCTTTCTCTTTTGCCCCTTTATTGGTTACATTACTCTTTTCAGGGGAATCTAATCGAAGTGTTGTCGTCGTGCTTCTTTACACCTTTGCCCACTACTGTGACAAACTTTCTGAGAAAATATTTTAAAACTCATTTACCAAGCAGAATACAGCTAATCCAACTTTTCGTTTAATTATTTTTTTTTAAATCGTTGATAATTTCTGGAATTCATCTTGCTGTTTCATTCTCAATATAAAAGATTCATATCAGTAATTCCCTCAAAAAGTATTTTTGAAATTTTAAAGTTAACTGATTTTTATCTATAAAATTAAAATTAAAAAATACTAACTATTCAAAAATATGTTTAAAATGTAGAAGAAAACAATTTCAAAACTAACTCTAAACATTAGAATTATTTTATGCGTTAATAAATCATAGAATAAACCACAATTCTTAAGTTTTATTTTGTCCGCAAAATTATTTTTAAAATTCAATATCTTTTCTAAAAGAGAAAAAAATTCGAGCTGACCTTAAATATTAAAGTTAGACTTCTTGTTCATAAAAATTAAAAATTGTGGTTCATTTATAAATCAGAGAATAAACCACAATTTTTAATTTTGATCCCTTTGTAAGAACATTTTTTCCTCCATTTTTGCAAAAAATAAATAATTGTATTTTTCGTAAAATATTTGCCTTCGAAGTTTATCAAAATAAAAATACTTCAGTCTTTTTTTTTTTTTTTTAATTGTTTTAAAAATCTCTTACCTTCATTCAGAGTAACATATTGAAAAAAATCTCCACTAAAATTTACTTAATTTTTAACTAAACATTTCTCATTGTTCTAAGAAAACGGTTGTTTGATATTAACTGCCGATGACTTTTAAAATAATGGTGCAATTTACAAAAATCATCAGATTTAGAGGTGAAAACAAACTGACAGAAAACTCCAGTTTGCCGGCAGCAAAGTTGATCTTTCCATTTATTTCCAAATTTCAATTCCAAGCGTCATCTTTATTCTTTAAGACGTGTCTCCCGGTTTCAAGCCAATCCAATTATTGAAGCGTTAGAGACAACAGAACTTTGAAAATAGTTTGTTTAGATTAGAAAACAAAAAGTTTTAGAACAAACGATTCTTTTTTATGGAATTGGAATCTTCTTCTCTTGAGAGCGATGTTTTAGTTCTTTCATTTCTTAGTTAATAGATTTGTATAATTGACTTTTTCTTCAAATAATGTAAAGAATCGAAACTTTTTCGAAAACAAATGAACATGTTACTGCTGTTTTTATCTAATTAAAATTTTACTTGTCGTGGAACTTCTGAATGCGAAAGCTCGTTTAATGACTCAAGAGTTACTATCAGCTCGTAAATATTTGAATAAATACTTAAGCTGCTTTAATTTTTAAATCGGGGATTAAATTTCGGATGAAAATCGGAAAATAAGTAGTTTACTTCGAATTTAAAAAGGATGGTAAGTACCTATATTAAGACTTTTGTTTTCGTTAATATTAAAGTATAAGTGTAGAGTAACACTATTTTGTTTTCGTTATTTTTTCATCAAAACAACTTAAAAATTTGTTTTAAAATTTTATACAACTTAGAAATTATATACAAATAAAATTTTATTGTTTAAAATCAAACTATGTTCTATTTATTAACGAAAGAAAAATTTATTTAGGGAGGAAACAATATTTTTACTTTTTCACAAACCATTTTATAAATTGCATTTTTCGACTTTTCCAGATTGATTTAATCAGCTAATAAAATAGAGATTTGAAACTTTCTTGAAAAAAATTGAAGAATCTCCGCTGTTTTTATTTTAATAAACTTTGAATGCACTAGCTCGTTTATTAATTCAAAACACATAAATATTTGAATCAAAAGCGAATATACTATGGTTTTTAAAGAGTGGAATGAATTTTTGATTTTAAGAAATAATAAATTGAAAAAAAAAGAAAGAAATTAAGTAGTTTGTTTTCGAATTCCAAGAGAATGGTGAGTACTAGAAAGGAGTATCATTTTTCTTGATGTTAGGTGAGCAAGAAAACGTTGTACAATATCTTTCTTATTATTAGAACTATGCTTTAGAATTTTTCATCACATAAATAGCATAATATATATAACAATTTTGTATGAATAACATAAATTATTCATATAAAATTGTTTATGTTTAAGCAAATCTTTAATTTTAATAAGAAATATTCTTTATAACTGAGGAAAGAGCCACGGTGGCTCAGGGGATGAAGCGCTCGCCTCCCAATGAGGTGACATAGGTTCGATCCCAGCGTTAACTGGTTAAATCAAATTCTTCCCGCGTCTTGTGCCGACCACAGTGTTGACGTAAAATATCCTCAGTAGTAGACGGATCATGGGTTAGAGTACCTTTGCCATCAGGCTAATCGTGGGAGGTTCTCGTGGTCTTCCTCACCATGTAACACAAAAGCGAGTTAATTCCACTGAAGGCAAATTTCTCCCTATTTTTGATCCAAGAGTTCCCTTGTCTTCTGGATTATTCAATTGGCAAATTTTATGGAAGAGGCTCAATCTTGAAAACATGGTTTTGAGCATCGAAAAATGGATCAAAATCTGTGCATCCGTGTAAGTTTACGAAAAAAAATTTGGACAGATTGTCACTTTATCACAAATAAGGGATAAAAAAAAATCTACATATTTGATACAAAATTTCTCCTGTTATTCTTTTGTAGAAACTATTGCGTAAAACCTTTCCACGAAATTCAAAATTTTGAGTAGATAAAAGGTATTCATAAGTTTTTCAAATTGTTTTTAGGGAAATTGAAAAATATTAGAGCCTTTATGAATGGGCTCTAATTTTTAATTTTTTTGGGGGGAGGATAAAAGTAATGAAGTTTCATTTTTTTTCCCTTGAAATATATTATTTTATTCTACTAATATTTTTAAATTATTAAACATTATATTTGAAACGCATTATTTACACCTCACGGATCAAAAATGTAAAGTTACAGTAAAAAGAATTATACTTGAAGTGCAACATTTAGATTTCCCGGAATCTACACAAGGAACCTAATTTTCATTGATAAATAAAAATATATTCAATTTTCAACTCAGCCTTTGATTTGCTATTTATGTAGATTCTGGGAGATACCAATGTTACATTTCATTGATAATTTTTTTTGTTTGTTCTTACTTTACATTCTGAACTTCTGAACAGGGAAACTGAAATTTGTATCATACTCGAGTTCCTTAAAACATGGCTTTCCAATTCTTTTTCAGCAATGGAGCCCTTAGTGATCAAACTTCAAATGGCGAAAAGTATATAAAAAAGTAAATAAGGTAACTGTAAGTGTATTCAACCATATTATATTCTTTTATTTTAAGATTATTTATTAAGACGATAGTTATTGTGGCGGCTCAGGAGATAGAGCGATCGCTTCCCAATGAGGTTAGTCGGGTTCGAATCCCAGCGATTAATGATCGATACGCATCGTGTAAAGGTCGGGATAGCCTGGTCGGTAGGGCGCTGGGCCCATGTCCGAGAGTTCGTGGGTTCGAACCCAGCCGGCCGAAGACTCGTGTAGTAAAGTGACTGATGCACGATGAAATCTGTCGAGTCGCAAAAGTCCTCCATGTTCCCATAACAAATTATTACCTCTGGGGGTACTGGATTGGAGATCGATCGTTCTCTGATTCTGGTCAAAATTACGATCTGTGGATGAATGAATGGATATATGAATGAGTCCGCCCTATAAACGGGTGTGACGCATGGTGTGGCAGAAGTTGAATTCTTGGCCATAGACGGCGCCACTGGAAAACAAGAACAATCGCACCCCCTCTGCCTAAACGTCAACAACAATAACGCATCGTGTAATATTAAATTGCATTACTTAATTTATCGTGTAATTATTTAATTTATCGTAATCTGCTTGCAATATTTAATTTAAAATAAGGTACTTTCGTGATATGTCTCATTCTTTTAATAATGAAAACAAAATTATTTGAGCAAAGGAAATTTTTTTCTTTCTTCTTCCACAGTTGCTACAGTCCATAGTTGCATGATGCATTGACTGATGCNAACAACAGTAACGCATCGTGTAATATTAAATTGCATTACTTAATTTATCGTAATCTGCTTGCAATATTTAATTTAAAATAAGGTACTTTCGTGATATGTCCCATTCTTTTAATAATGAAAACAAAATTATTTGAGCAAAGGAAATTTTTTTCTTTCTTTCTTTCTTCTTCCACAGTTGCTACAGTCCATAGTTGCATGATGCATTGACTGATGCATATAATTTGATTTTAATTCTCCATTTTACACATTTTATTAGTCTGAAATTAAACTTTGGGTAGTCAAGCTGGTGCAAAAAGTTATTTCGTGTGAATACAAAATTACAGTTTTAAAAATTAATTTCATCTTTTAAAAAAAATTGTTGATACCTTTTTTTATCATGAGAAATCACCATGAAATGAGATTAACTTAAACAAATTCTACGCAATGAAAAAAAAAATAAATATATATATAAAATAAACGAGAATATGATTACAATACGGAAAATTTTACTTTCTGAAATAAATTAATGAGTATCATAAAATAAATCCTGCTACGGTTAACTTGGGAGAAGTTCAAAAATGCCTGAAAAATAAATTAGAACTAATAATAACTGCGCTGGTTTCATTATTTTAATGAGTTTCTGGATTAATTAATTTCTACGAGATTATGGTTACTGAAATAAAAAGAGCGTACTTCAAAAGAATAGATCGGCGGTATTTAAATATTTTTTTCTCCCTTCAATTGATATAGAGCATTTCTTAAAACCTTAATCTGGTTGACAGTTTTTTATTTATAAAAGAATTTTTTTTTATTTGAAATATTTCCTTCCCAATAAAATAGTTTTTTTTTCTTAAAAGTTTTAATCACGAAAATTTATTTTGATTATTAATGCATCTTTCAAGTAAAGATGTTCAAGAAAATTTGCTTATTAATACAGTTTTTCAAGTTTTCCTACTTTTTTGTTGTTTCTTCAGTTGGAAATTAAGTAGCAAGGCGAGTTGGAAGTTTAGTTTTTAATTAAATGTGAAAACCACAGGTGTATTTTAAGTTTATTGTATTTGTATTCATTTTATGGTAAAAAAGAACCATAAAATATTGTCTGCAAAATAAGGTATTTTTTACTCAAAAAGAGTGTGAGATTTGACAAAATATCTAATTTGTAAATAAAAATGGAATAACTTAATTATTGCGCTGAATATCGATTAAAAAGTTCACTTTTTACATTTCAGCTAAACTTTATTAAAATTTTGTTGTTACACGTTCTTGTTTGTGAATTAATTTTTGAAAAACAAATATATTTCAAACCTGTTACCTGAGATAAAAATTGTTTCTTATTCATTACGAAACGAATACAAAATATAATATTGTTTTAAGCATTTGGAAAAGCTTTTTTTTTTAAATTTACGAAAATTCATGGATCAACAATCGAAATATTATCCTATTAGAATTCATAGGATTTGAAAGCTGTAAGATCATCAGTAAGTAAAGATTGTTCGTAATTTTTTAATTTACTTTCATTTTGGTCTAAACAATTTGGATGACTTTTATCACAAATTTTTTTTAAAATTTAATTTATAGTTTTTCTATATTAAAATTTGATCCTAATAACGTCTCTAAAAGGACAACATTAGCTAAATTTTTGTTTCCTAATTTAAAGTACTTTTTTATGTTAGGTAACAATTATAACACTTTGTTATATTCTATCATTGTATTCTGTAAAATATTCCGGATCAAATTACAGTATGAGGTACCGGCACTTTGATTGTATCATCTGTAAAATCCATTTTACAGTACAACAAATTCTCAACGTAAAATATCTTACAGTAATATTTATTTAATTATACTGATTTAGTGATTTTACTGTAAAAATTATATTATTTTGCTCTAGGAAAAATGGAGTTTACGGTTAAAAGTACCGGCACTCTGAGTGCAGGTACTTTTTAACGTAATTTGATTTGGTATTTTTTAACAGTGTAGGAAAAATAATTGAATTTGATCTTATTCTTTTCGCTTTTGCTTTCAATGTGTATTTGTGTTTTTTTAACTTTCAAAAACTTGGATTTTTTGAAATATCCCATGCGTACATTATAATGTGTTTAAGATTTAGTAAATTTAAAAGAAGATCTTGCCAAATAATAACCACACTTTAAAAAATAATTTTCTTGATATGATTTTCTTGATATACATTTTCTTGAAAAATTGCTATTTTTGAATAAAACGTGTTTAAATAAATGTGGTATTAAATAATTTTAAAAACAAGTCTCTAATCACTGTTAATAAATATTATAGCTAAGAAGTATAGAAATAATAAAGTATCTTTATTTAGATTAATAAAGCTGTAACGAATTCAAGCTATGCATAAATGTGATAATTGGAACAATTTTTAAAGAACTTTCTAAAACCGTCATATTCTTTTTTATATCCATTTTTTTGCATTTTTCATCAGTGAATAAAAACGCTGGAAGTTATAGAGAAATTTTAGTTTAAGGTGAATAAACGCAGTTCAAAATTGAAAACATAAATATCTAACAGTTCTTGTGAAATAGGAGGAAATTTAATTTTTTTTGAAGGAAACTTAAAATTTATTTCCCTTAACACTACCTTCAAATTTACATAAATTATTCATAGAAGTAGCTGAAATATAAACTAAGCTTTTCTGGTCACTTCTGATAAATCCAAAAACTAAATAAAGTTTCGAAAGTAATTTTTTATCCGTTTTTCTCATCTTTCTTTACTTTCGGAGCTTAAAGCACGGAATTAAATGCAGATCGCGCGGGAGAGAAAAGTGTAATTAAATTTATTAGCTTCTCGGAGTGTATTAAAATTCCGATTTATGCAAAAATATTTCCACGAATCGTAAGTAGCTCCAAATTGACTTTAAAAATGTCGATCTCAATTATTATTTAAAGGTTTAAATTTGATTTTCTTGTCTTTATGCAGTAAAAAAAAAAGCATAACTTTTATATATCGAAACAAAGCAACACACGTGGGTAAAATTTTCGATAAAAATTTCCATTTTGCTGGATATGAAGTTTTAGAGAAACTGTTTTGCTGAATTCTATTGTTTTGATATTTACTGAACTGTAAAGGAAATCGAAATGTCATCAGTTAGCGTTGAGTCGCTGCCTATACCACGATGCAATCTCCTTTTTCTTCTTTTCAGAAAATTCCAATAATTCAGCAGATTTGAAGTAATATTTATGCGTACGGTTTTCCATTTTTTTTTTATTATTTCATTAAAAAAATAAAAATAGATTTATTGAAGATTTAATAAAAAAAAGGGTCTCTCCATGAATGTAGTAAGAGAGGTTCGGAATAGGTAGATTTAGGCTTTGCCTTTTAAATCTGCACCGGGAAATCCCAATACTTAATTACATTTATGTCCTAAAAGTTTAAATAAGGCTTAATAGTATACATAAAAATAAATTTTAATGTAGTTTTACAAATTCCATGAAAGTTTTATCCATTTTTCTCCACTAATTTTTAGAATCCAAAGCATGGAATTAAATTCACACCAAACCGGAGACAATTTTATACTGCTAATTTTTTTTTTTTATCTGTCTTCCCTCAGCAAATTTTTACAGCCTACAGCATAATATTTATTTGCATGGTTTTCTATTTTTTTTATTTCAGTTGAAAATGAAAATAGATTTATTGAAGATTCATAAAAAAATGGCGCAATGAAAGAGGAAGTAAGAGTGGTTTGAAATAGGTAGATTTAAGCATTGCGTTTTGTACCGGAATATCTTAATACTTATTACCTTTTACATTTATGGTGCAATGCTAAAAGTATCAGTAAGGACAAGTAAATAGTATCCATAAAACTAAATTTTAATAAATTTTATGAATTTCATACAATTTTTATTCATTTTTCTCTTCTAACTCTTAGAATCCAAAGCATGGAATTAAATTCATGGCAAGCGGGAAAATTTTATCCTGTTAATTTTTAATCCTAAGGCATAGGACCTGAAACATAATACTTATGTGTACGGTTTTCTAGTCTCCTGTTTCAGTAGAAAATAAAAACAGATATAGTAAGGAAAAAAAAAACTGTTTCTTCATGAAATTATGGAGTAATAGTGGTACGAATTGGGTTAGTCTAGATTTCAGGTTTTGAACCCATAGATCTAAATTTTATTTTCAAATAATCTAATAGCATTTCTAATAAATTCGTAATTTAGATGGAAGAAGGCACCAAGTGACGTTCTAAGCAACGTAAAATCTGAGTTTTAAAAGCATTTTATGTGCAACAGTCGAATAGTTTTTAATCTGTTCATGAAATAAGCCAATATATAATGGAAAAGTGCGTTTTGTAAACTATTTCCAGCTGTCGTTGTAATTTCTACCTGTTATTTCAAGATTAATTAAAATGTTTTTTTAGAAATTTCTTCCACTCAAATCATTAAGAGGACGCTATACCTCGGGAGAATCTTTTCATTGCAAATTCTCTTTCACCTCCATAAATAATTTAAAATTTATGGTATAGAAAAAGAGAGTTCAGACAAATCTGAAGTAAGCCATGAGGCTTCAAATACTAAAAATACTGAAAAGAAATATTCAAAATATCAAAATGAAAATATATTATGAGAAGACAACTTAAGATTACGCAATAGAGAAGTTCTTTTACAATGGTTTGTTTGCTTTTTGATATTTTTGAATTTTTTTCCCTCAGTAATTGAAACTTCATGACTTATTCTAGGTTTGTTGCCACACTCTCTTTTTCAATGCTTTAAATTTTCAATTAGTTATGGGGGTGAAACAGAATTTGCTATGGAAAGATTCTTTCGCGGTATGGTGTCCTCTTAAGTAGTGTACCTTATTTGTATATTTTATGTCCATTCAAAGTAAATTGGCGATTTTAACCCTCGGAGTACCATGATCACAAATGTCTACGTCATTTTGATTATACTAAACTTATATTGCACTCATAATGTTTTTGCGTGTGAAAATTGTTGAATCCAAAATCCATGACTCACAAGGGAAACTAGGGAAGTGTGACTCGCGAATTTTGAAATAAACTAGTGGGATGTATGTTTTATGAGGAATAATTTTAGGGGGCAACATTCGTTTCGGCCCATAGAGGGTCCTATGAGAGATAAAAAATAATTCAATTTATAGAAACGATTTTATTACTTCAATACAGACCATTAGTTATTGTAATTATCTCATACTCCAATTAATTTTGTGGTACTTTCACGTACTATATAATGCATATTTACTGTCAAAATTGATTTCGAAAATTTTACATATTTTTAGTTTTTCAGAAAAACTTGTTAGGTTAATTTTAAAAAAAATTGGCATCAAAATTTTTTAATTTTTTTTCTTTCAAAAAATTTTCCAAATCAATAGGAGTATGTAATTGCAAATTAATTAATTAATTAAATTGCTGATTAATTAATTAATTAGCAAATTAATTAATTAACCAATCAATTGCGAATTAATTGGAGTATAAGATAATTACAATAACTAATAGTCTGCATTGAAGTAATAAAATACCGATTTTTCTATGTATTGAATTATTTTTTATCTCTCACAGGACCTTCTATGGGCCGAAACGAATGTTGCCCTCTAAAATTATTCTTCATAAAGCATACATCCCACTAGTTTATTTCAAAATTGTCAAGTCACACTTCCCTAGTTTCCCTTGTCAGTAACATAATACAGATATTAAGTGATTGATTTAACTAATGAGAACAGGTACAGGTTAAAATTATAGGCTAGCTCTTGGTTTTATGGCCATAGAGGAAAGATGGTCAGTTTAAAAATCTCCGATATTTTTTAATATATTTTTGCAAATGGAGTTTTGCAGGCACTTGTTCACTAATTTAAACAAGGTATTGCTTTTCGTGACAGCAAAAAATATGTAAAATATAATATTTATCTTATATAGGGGTCAAATATTTTTCGTTAATTAAGTATTATGATGCTATTCATGATTAGGTTATGCTTTTTTTAAACTATGCACAAGTATAGTCCTATGTTTTTCAACCTTCAAACTATATATATAGTCCAAACTTTGCTCCTGAGTAGAAAGAAGAGAAATATTTTATTGATTGAGCTAAAAAATTTTAGCAAATGGCCACCCAGGTAAGATAGCCACATAGTGGAGCCATGGTCACTTTTCATTGATACTATTGACATATCAAGGATCGTAGGTTCTTAAAAGAGTAGATAGGTTCTTGAGGAAAATAAGATGAACTTTAGTAAATTAGTCTTCACCAGAATACCTAATATCTCTAAATAAATAAATCCAGATAAGAAACCTTTGGGTTTGTAAATGGTTTTCATTTGGTTTCGCTTCGTAATTTTAAGATGAAAGCTAAAAAAGGAAAAAAGAAAAAAAGGAAATCCTTAATTTTTTTGATTACAATATTGAAACCACTTCTTCAAAAATTTAAACCCTGCATATTAATTTCTGATTCTGAAGACCTAACATATTATCCGATAAAACTCCATAACTAACTCGATAGAGAATTCTACATATTTTATGAATGTCAATGCTTTGGTTGTGGAAAAGAATTCCATACCATAAGTAAGAAATGATGACTGGATAAAATATGAAAGGTGCATGAAATGGCTCCATGAAATATGCACAAGCTTTCAAAACATTTGCCAAAAATGTAGCAAATCTTTCTCGAAAATGATTGATTAAATCTGTACACTAGATTCTGTTTATTAATTTCTTTTTTTTTAAATGCGTATTTTTCAAAATCAAACTCATATTTTGTAGTTGATTGTAAATTTTTCTTGACTATCTGTGTGAAACATCTTATTTCCATATTTTGACTTTCCCTTTTCGTTATTGCATTTAATGATTATTTAATTTCGGCATTAGGCCGCTTGTTATTTTGGTTTCAAAATTTTTTTTGTTCATATTTTGTTCTCAATATTTCATATTTTTTTGTTCTAAATATGTTAAGTACGTGTATGAGAATTTAAAATATGCAATAAACATTTCTGGTATCCATATTCTTCGTACTTTTGTTTAGATTTGAAAAAAACTATGGCCATCTATCTACCTTACAACCTATCTACTTACCCTACAACAATAGCACTTGTCATGATCATTGTACGAATGCCTATAATGGGATGAATTTTGTCCTAGCTACTAATTTGTGAAATAAAAAAAAGTGTAGAAAATAAAATAATAAAAATAACATCGGAACATGTTGAAAATAGAATACTTAAACTGAATTTTGATAAAAATTTAAATTTCTAATTTAAAAAAAAAAAAAAATCTATAAATGGGGTACGGTATCATGGTACTGCAAATGATGTAGACTTTTAGTGTATAGTTGAATCCCCTGCACCTTAAATAGGAGATTCAATATTAATAAATAAATGATTGAGCAAGATTATTAGAAATAAATGTTAAGACTTAGACCATTCTGAACATAAACTTTTTCGTAATTGCTATAAATTCCTGCAATTCCTGCAGCTGCAATTTTTTTATCTGCTTCCGATGATTTCATATACCGATGATTCGGTATATCAGAAACTTACGTAATCAGTCCATCTGTTCTTAATCATTTTGGTATTCTTCAAATAAGTTTATTATTGCTCTGTTTTCGTCTGTCTTGCAAATACAGTCTAGATTATTTTGACTTATAGATAAAGCTAACAATAATTTTGGAATTTTCTATAAAAAATTCTATGAGCTTTTAAATAAGGAGTTAAATAGCAATAAAAATTTTACGCATTGCAATTTCAACAATAATATTATCATTAAAATATTTTTTTCTATAAGAGGTTAAAAATTGAAATTATTAATATATAATTTCCATACTTAATTATCCGTCCAAGTTTCATAAATTTCCTATTAAATTTAGAACAATCATTTGTGAATCTAATACTTACGTAACTGAACCTTGCTCCGTTTTCTCGAGCTACTTAAGCGAAATTATTAACAATATTAAAGAAAGTTTTTCTTGAATTATCACTAATAATCAATCTATTTCAGAATTTATGAAACAAAATAAAATCAACTCTATTGCGACTTTTGATTTCCAGTATCTCTTTAACATTCTATTGAGTTATTACTATGATTATAAAGATATCCTTACTTGCGATTTTGATTGTTGGGAAATTCTAATTAATTTTTGTCTTTTTAATAATTATCTTTACAACTGAAAATATATTTTTCCTGAAATAGATGATGTACTATAAGGATCTAATTTTTTGTCACTTTTAGCTAACTTATGTTACACTGCTATGAAAAAAAAATTATACTCCTGATATTAAATTTGTTTTTAGATTTTCTATTAAATAATATTTACAGCTAGAAATTTATCTTGCTCCATAATCATGACTATAATACTAATTTTAATTTTTTGGATTTAAGTATTAAAGAAGAAAATATCTGCATTGTTGACTTATACGATAAAAGAAAAGATTCTAAATTTAATGTAAACAAACTAAATAGATGGAATTCTAATGGTTCTAAAAGCCTTTATTTTAATACCTTTTTTAATCAAATGAATAGGATTAAAAAATTTATTGTAATGTTTATTTATCTAAATAACAAACAGATAAACTCTTCCAAAATTTGATAAAAATAGTGGATATCCAACTAATGTAATTAAATTCTACACAAAATCATAGAGTTTATTATATGTTACAATTCTTAATTAATTTATTAAATACTTCTTTGTTAACTAATTTTATATTTTTACTATATGAAAATCTAATTCTGGCAAATCCGGGACTGAAAATCTTCTACTATTTATTAAAGAAATTTTTTCAATAATTTTTTTTTCTCAATAAATGTCAATAATTTTTCTAAAAATTATCAAAATTGAAATTTTATAATTAAAATTCAACCTTATTAATTATGAACTTGGAATTATTCAGTATAATAGTATAACCCTGCGCAAATCCAGTTCGGGCCAAGCCAACACGCTTCAACACGCTTCTGTACTTATCAAACACGCTTCTGTACTTCAGTAAGAACTCGCCACAAAATACATCACACTATCCTTTATTTGTGCTATTATTTTCTCATTTTGTAATCTGGCAAATTAGTTACGAAAATATTCCAAATCAGTTTTAAAAAATGCCAGTAAGTGGAAGCTCATTTGAATTTGTTAATCGCTTTATATGCTACATTTTGTGATCATTCTGTATATTGTATTTTTCTTGAATTATTTATTTGTAATTTTTTGCTTCAAATGTTCCACCTTCATAAAAATTTTTTTTGTTGCTTTTCCCCTTGTTGTATTGATGTATTTTGCTTTGGCTACATTAATACAATATTTTGGTAATTTTTCTGTTCATATAGTAATGGTTTGCCGGAAATTCTAGCCTTCAAAATTATAGTTCTTATTTTCACGTATTTCCCAAAAATGCAAAACCGAAAAAAGCAAATTTAACCAAATATATAATTATGTTAAGCTAAGCTATTTTGATAAAATTACCAAATTTTTTCACATATCAACCATTTCACAATATTTAAACAATAAACCAAATTTTATTGTTAGTTTTACCAAATTAATTATCAAAGCGCTGCGGAAAAAAGTACCAAACGTTTTGTTGTCCCCCATAGAGCCAGAAACATGGTAAAGTTTACCATATTCTGGTAGTTTTTGCTTTACTTTTTTTGAATGTGCCATTTATTTCGCCTATTAGTATATTATCACAAATTTCACCTTTATATTGTGATAGTGTTCGTCTAATGCAAAATCTAAATGCACGGTGTGGTAGTTACAAAGAATTGCAAACCACATACAAATATAACTGATAATAAAATACCATCAAAATCATTTGAAGCAATATCAATTTCGATTCATTTAATCCCACTGCAAAAGCATTTTGATTTAATTTTATGATTTCAGTTTTTCCCCATAGAGTTTTTACGAATGTAATATCTTATAATAACTAATTAAGACCATGCGATTGAATTCCATACCTAATCCTAAGAAAAGAGCTTCTGAAAGATTGCGTTACGATGGACAATTATCTCAGCAATATCCCCAGAGACAGATCCTCAGTTGACTAAGATGCATCTCGCAGAATCTGTGCTTTACCTGTAATTACTGATTGGATTGGATCCGTTTAAGGAAGCTGAGCTGTCCTTACTGGCACCAGTCCAGTAAATTGCATGGATTTATGTAATAGATGAGCGTTGTTTTGTGATAGAATGTCTTCCAGTTGAAATAAATGACCATCGCTTAATGGGAATAATATAATACGCAGCGTCATTTAATTTAGGTTAAGAGAGAGAGTACAATAAAACTCTTTCGCCAAGGAATTTTTTTTAAAAAAAGCCGCAGTTTGGGCATCTTAAACTCAAAATAAAGCTTTAATTTTAAATTAAACTGTCACGTGCTATGCAGTCAGCCTTTTTTATCATTTATTTCATTTCATTATTATTTATTTTCATTATTATTTATTTTATTTTCATTATTATTTACTTCATTATTATTTATTTATTTATTGTGATGCTGCCATCTAGTGATTGACAGTAACTGCAGATGTTTTAAAAATTATTAAACTTTTAAAACAAATCGTCATTTTGGTGATATTTTCCCGCTTATACAATAAGCATTAAAATTAAAGATTAATTCTCAATTGTAGTATGTTTTTATGAATAAACAATGTAATATTGGCGTCTGGGGCCAATTTAATTTTTTTTTAAAATTTTTAAAGAGCATAAAAAGTTTTTCTTTTAAACAAAATTGAAGCTCTTTGTCAAATTGACATTTAATTTTATGCAGCCAGAGCTTAAAAGTTGATTTTTTTGTGACATAAAAATATATCACTTAATGAATGTACTTGATTAAGACCGTACTGTGAGCTACTGAATAAATTAATTTATATTTTAATTATAAATGTAACTAAAATTGTTGCATATTTAGATTATCTAATAAATTCTGATTTATAATGATCGTAAAAATATATTAAAATATATTTAGTTAAAATATCCTGGAAGTTACAATAATAACTTTATAATTTAGAAAAAAGGTATTTTTAAATAATATAAAATTTTTAATAATATTAATTTTATTGTATAACTGAATAATATTTTACAGTATTTTATATTTAAATATTTTTATAAAGGTATTGTTCTCTTTTTTGATTTAAAATAGTAATATATTATAATTATTCGAAATTATAACTTTTTGTTAATCCTATTTCGTAAAATTCGATTTTGATTTAAATAATTTGTGCACTTTTAATTACTTTTGTCAATAAACCATTTAAACTAAATATTAATGATATCAAATTGAAAATATATTTTATTGACATGATTTTGCTTGTTACGCGTTTAAGAGTCTATTAAGTTTTTCAGTTCGAAAGATAATTTTTGATTCAAAAACCCGCAATAAAATTTTATTTTCTACTGAGGTACAAATAATACAAATTAGTTTATTTATTTCACACTGAGTTTCATTTCTTCATTTATTACAGTTTATTTATTGTGCACCAAAATTGGAAAAATAATTTTGTTGCTGTAACCTGACCGTTAGCATGAATGAGCCGTTACAGCCTTAGATGACCTAGTATCTTCGTATCCAGGGCTTTAGTTCAAACAACAGCTCTCTTTCTTATTCCTCATGTAATTGGACTTCAAAGTTGGAAAGATAATTTTGTTGCCATAGCATGACCATGTGAATAATATAAAAACTGAGTATAATTTTTTCCTTCAGTAAGTTATTTATAAACAACACTACTTAGCTATCTTATTTATTTCCTGAAATATTACTTGAAAATACATTTTTCTTCACTTTTTTTTTAAAAATTAAATTTAAGACATTAACTACTTTATTCACTAGATTGAGATAAACAAGTGAAAAAAAGCGTAAATGATTCTAAATAAACAAACATGCTGTAGTTTCGCTTCTAAAATGAAAAACAAAAACTAGTATAGTTTTTGCGGTATTATTTGTATTCTTTTCATGTTATTCAACTTTATGTAGCATAAAGTTAACCGTCTTTTCACCTGAATGCGTTGTGTATGTATCATGAAGTATAATAATAAGAGTCTATGATCTATTTCCTTCCCAGATAGCAGAATAAGGTTGATTTTAATGTCAGCAACAACCTTTATCACAAAGCCCAACGAGGATTATAAATGATAAGCAAAGAAACTATGCAAGCTTGAAGCAAAGTTAAATTTAACTATGCTAGTTTACGCGTTATCACGTTCGCACTAAGCTTGCATAATCAACCCCTTGCATCGAGATTGAATTTGCTTTTACAAAATAAGGCCAGAATAACCATTTGAAATCGAGAAGGAATCATCATTTTCAAAACAAAAGTAGAAAGCGTTTTCAAACCGAAGGAAAATTCCCCTTCTCAAGATTTATTTTAGGTTTTAAGACCATCACTGAAACAAGGTTTAATTACACTGGCTTTTATATACTTACTTTAACATCCTAAAAGTGAAGGTTGACTTCATTACTAAATCGTCAATGAAGTCAAAATTCTACATTTAAAAGCCGGGACCAAGCTAGAATGAAAAAGAGGCGAAAACAAGTTTTGCAGTATAAACTAAAAAATAAGATTCTTTTATAAAAATTTTCGCATGCCTTTATTCAATCTTTAAGGAAACAAGCTTGGCATACTGATATTTCCATAAAGTTTAAAAATGATTAATTAGCCTACCTTTCTATGCCATTCAAATAAAAATGAAAAGACAATGTTTGCTGTAAGGTTGCCTGCTATCGGCTTTTTATTTCATTTAAATTCACAAAGTAGTATATTCACATCATAAACAAAAATAAATCCCTTTACATTTAAAAAAGCTTGTTTCTATAATAATTAATAACATTTACACCACCTACACTGTAGTATGGTTAACCACGTTCCTCTTCACTTATAAAGTGAGGGTTTTTCGAGAATTTTTCATCCATCAACGCTCCTCTGCGCCCTTTAAATTGATAAATGAAGGCAAGTGTCTTCCTCGAAGGCAAAAGCCTTCGAGGATATATAAAATATTCTGCGCATCAAGAAATGAGAATACATCATTCTCAGTTGAGTAACTCTTGAGATTCGAGATTGTGGCTTTTCACTTTCTGCAAAGCATTTATGAAAGTTGTGAACAAAATTTATACTCCGATCAAAAGCTGTCTATGACATAGACTCTATGTCTTAGAAAATTTAATGTTCAGTGGGCTGGAGGGACATCATAAATAGATATTAATTTAAAAGAGAGGGGGGAAAATGTGAATATCTGAGAATAATATAAGCAATATACCAAAGCATAATTTTTTCGTCTCATTTAATTTTTTTTCTTCCAATGCCCACCTGATTGACACTCGTCATTCAAAAATCAATAAGGCAGATTTGTTGGCCACTCTTTCGGAAGCACTATGTTAGGTGGGCCAGCGTTTCTCCCACAGTGAGGACAGATAGTAAAGAGAATGGAAGAGCATGCATGCCTTGTCCAGGATTCGAACCCAGGAACTTCCTGATGTGAGGTCAGCTCCTTGATCACTACGCAGTCCGATTGACTCATTTAAAACTAATTGCTGTGTTTGAGTGCTAAAATATGTAGAGCCAAACATTGAAAATACTTTATTTATGGAAAAATTGTTGCTAATTCAACATGGTATAAACTGTTTCTTGATTATAAGACTTCTTGGCCTGTATTTCTTAAGCTTTTTTTTTTTTTTCATTTTGCTGATTTACCGCATTTAAATTCCTTCGCCTTCCGGATTGACAAAATTCAATTTATTCAAAATCTGAAATAACCTCTTTCAGAAAACTAAATTAGTAGCTCTCTCTCTCTATTTGTAATGATCTTGGTGCTAAGTGTTTTTCAATGACAGTATGTAATTTGTGATATAGTTTAAGTTAATTATCATTCTAGAACCTGATTTAAGTATGGCGGCAAGACTAACGAGTCGGCATAACCTAGCGGAGAAAGCTCTTTTATCCAGTCCGCCATATTTATTTGTCCTAAGTTTGTCAAACGCATTGTAGCTATGATAATTTCAAGACTAATTTTTTATATAATTACACAACTGTACTTATAAACAGCATTTATTCTAAATAAATTACTTTTTTCTCTTACATTAGTTTGATAATGTTCAGGCTAATAACCATTTATTGCATCTGATATGAGCATAAATGTAAAGGTAGACTAAATTTATGCTGCAAAAATTTTCTGAAAATTTGCTGAACAATTCATTCGACGATTGTTTTTTTATAACTAAAACCATTCTTTTTAAAAGACAGTATGTTCGTAATTTAATATTTAATTTAATCTGCTTAAATGTGGTTAATGGTATTAAGAACAATGCAATACTTGTTCAACTGCACTTTTTGTCACTATTTACTTTCATTGTAACACCATTCACTCACTTGAGACGTTATATCGATTCTTCTGATTCCTTCCCTCTAAGATTACAATGAAACCTCGAGCCTAATTTGGAATTATTTTAAAAATATTTCACTAAGAGTTTTTCAGATTTAATGTATGCTTAACCAATGATCATATGTTGAGTTAATTTTGTATCCGTTGTCATCTAAGAGCCGTTTTAATTTTATAAATGTTTGTACTATGCTCAAGGTTTCAATTGTGAACTATAATGCAATATGGTAAACTGATATTCTGCAAAATTTTGCTTTGTTACTAAAGCATACTGAAGTGACTCGCCAATGCACAACGCGAAAAGAGTGGCTGAAGTGTTTTGGCTTGATGTTTACGTTTGCCTCACAAGTCAGGTGATCTTCAAAGCAGGGAAATCAGTACAACCGGTTCTATAACGTAACAAGTTCTGCTTGAGATTAACCCCTTAATGACCGGTTAATTTTCAATAAAACGGTCATAAAACTGTTTATTTTTTTGACTTTCGTATTTGTATTACGTATTTGATAAGTGCTGACATTTAGTTTAAAATAAACTAACTATCTACAATTACCTTTAAAATATCCTGGTGCTGCCATCTAGTGCGTAAAACGAGAAGTAAAATATTTTCCGAGCAAAAGAAATGAATTAGTTTTATTCTTATTGGCGCGTTACTACTAAGCACTCCAGCCCGTCAATATCACGGGAGCGAGAAATAGAGGGCGAAACCTCACCCCGTCATTTTCACGGGAACGAGAAGGAAGTCTCTTCGCACGCTTCAGTGTTGGTTTTTGTTTATATTCAGAGCAAAAGAAAAAAAAGACTTTATGAGGACGCTTTACGTTTTGGTTTTATGATCGGTTAGCAGTTAACTTAGCTACTTCACAAAATTAAAACTTGTCGAGTTATCCATTGTATTTAGAGTTGAGCTTAGAAAAACCCGCAATGGTCTATAATCACTGCTCTGTAGTATTCGCTATTTTTTTAGTAGCTTTTTATCTCACTGATATTTTCATTTTCGAATGCTAATGCGTATATTGTTTTGAATTCAGTTTTGCTTAGGATTCTAAAATGTATTTAATGATGGTTGAGTAAAGAACATCCAGTCTTTCTCCTAGGTGGAAGAAAACCCTCATATTTTAATCACCATATTAACATTGAATAATTAACTCTTTATTTTCATTTTGAATAAAATTTGCTACCAGCTACTACACTGTTGGAAATTTCTTGGGAAAAATTGCTAAATATCAATTTATTTAATTGTTATTTTACCATAATCAACTAAAACAGTCAAATTACCTTAAAAAATGTTATTCAAACGAAATATCGAACGAGAAAAATCGTTTATTGACTGTTTTCCCCTAATACGGTTAAACAAACGTATTAGGTGCCAACTAATCCCACAACATAAAGCCACTTAGTTCCTTGCAGCTGAGTATATATTATAGGCGAGAGAGTTAATATGTCAATCTCATCATCGCCCGAACAGGGCTTCGAGTCCTTGTTTTGACTCCACAATATTTCATCCATTCTCATCAACTCATGGAGAGTTTCCAGTATACTACGATCCCCAATTAGTGACCATGGACTATTATAAAAGTAAACTCTCCTTCACGCATAAAGGGCAACACGACAAATTAACACAAAAAAGTCCAGTGTTTCTTAATTCTTCTGATAGATGGTACCACCATAACTACTAATTAGGGCACATTCTACGGTTCATTTGACATAACAAAACTCGACCACAATTTAACTTCAATGTTCATTACCTAACGAGAACAACCTAACATAACCTAACTCCCATATTTTAACTATACCAGTTATTAACTGTTTCAAAACCGTAATGGTAAGAAATGTTTCGTACCATAAACTTTACTGTTAATTTCATGGACAAACTGCTGCCGATTATTTTACCGTATTTTTGGAATAGAAATTCAAGCAGTTAGCAAAATTTCACTACTTTTGTCGAAATAAATATTCATTTTTATTTCAGATTAGATTTATTCAAATAGAGCTATTTATTTTATTTAATAGTTTTTTCGCTTAAATTGAACTTTTAAGTTTATTAAATTAAAGCATGTAAAGAATAGGGATACAGTGTCATTTAATCTATGACATTTAATGACGTGACGCGTTTTATGCATTTCTCCTAATTCCTCTGTTTTTAATTATATTGAAGAACAAGAACCTGTTATACTAAAGAAAAATTCGTTTCTTTTTATGTATTGTTAAAGGGAAATAATTAAATTTGTGTCAATGGTGAAATTTGTTTAATGAAAACCTTGCTTTGTGAAAAGAAATTTTGTTTCGTGAAAATAAAAATTAAATTAAACTAAGTTCGGTCAAGTTAATGCATTGCATATTCAATTAAGATTTTCTTTAACGGTAATTCAATTAAGCACTGAAAAAGATTCGATGCTCTTTGTCTAAATTTAAGGCAAAGAAAAGAAAACATGCAATGATTCTATCTTTATTTACAATTAATCGAAGAAAACTTATCTTTGAGATGAGAAAAGTTTTATAGCTGCCTATAGTTTTAGTTTTTGTTCTATTGCTTCCTAATTTATGCTGAGCTAGTATCCGCTGTAAGAAATTACTCTGTTGACATTTTCAGTTAAGCTCATATAAATTTATTATACATTAGTTATGCGTTAAAAAAATCGATGTTTAAGAAATCATTATTTGAATTTTTGCATCAGCTTTAAGTAGGCAGAAAAATCAAGAATTGATAATAATTTTTAAAGAACAAGAGATAAAACTTTAATAAAAACATTTACTTATTTTAATTAATACATGAAATTCGGAATAGTTAAGAAAATGCTTTGATTTGTTTTTTTTTTTCAATCCTTGTTAAATAAAAGGTAATAAAATGTGATAACATTGCAAGTTAATTAAAGCTTATTAAATTTTTCACTTGCCTTAATATTTCGCAACTACATTAATTTTACTTATTGAAAATATCCAGGTAACGTTATTTTAAATTACAGTTTTAATTTTTGTATGACGAAAAGAAAAAAAAAATACAGCCACACTTTCATTTTTTTTTTAAATTTTTTTTTTATTTATTAGTTTTCAGTTAAATTCATATAATTTTATTAATCAGGGTGTAGCTCCATATTGTTCTGGGCATTCTGTTTTCATGATATTGATATTTGAACAGAGAAAAAAAAATCCTGGTAAAAGTATCGTACTGTATAGTAACGGTTCATATGGTAACGGTTTACCAGAAATTCTAGTTTCCGAAATTATATTTCTTATTACCCCACATTTGAAAAAAAATACAAAATTGAAAAGTAAATTTAACCCAATAAATGCTTTTTATGATATGCTCTACGGAATCATGATAAATTTACTAAATTGTACCACATTTACCAATTTTTATCGCGTATTATAAAAATCATATTTTATTGTTAGTTTTACCAAAATCATTACCAAAACTCTTTAGTAAGAATTATCGAGCTTTTTGGTGATCCCATAGAGCCAGAAACAAGTTAAATTTTACCCTATTCTGATAGTTTTAACCATATTTTTTTCTAAAAGTACTTATCAAAAACGAAGCGAGAAAAGTATATATTCTATGCGAAATACGCAAAAATATGTTTTAACTAGGAGAAACTAAATAAATTGGCAAAAAACTAGTGAGGAAAACAGGATGAATTCCGTAAAAGCCTGTTGGATTGCCTGATAAAATTTGCAGGTGTACCTGAAAAAATAAATTTTCAACTCCTCTTTCTTCCCTTCGACAATCGAGCAGTTTTAGATGTTTTCAGTTCAATTTTTCTCAACAGTTATTTGTGATATTTTGATAGAGTTTGTTTTTTCCTTTCTTATATATTAATTTATGAACCCTAATGTGCACTTAGTTTTTTTATTTCATTTCCGACGAGGATTCTAGAAAATATAATAGCTAAGTATCAAAATAGATATTTTAGAATTCTGACATTAGAGACAATTTCTGTTTTGGGGATCATTTTGAATAATTTGAAAATTTTAGAACGCAGCAAAAGTTAAAAATTGTATTAGAAACTTATTTTTCATGAAGAAAATAATTGAGAATTTTTTTTTAAAATGCGTGTGTTTAAATTAATGCGTGCTATTTGATGAACTTAAAAAGAAAAAATTTGAATTAAATTCTTTTGTGTTAATTTTTACCAAATAAATTTTAATACAAAATGAAAATAGAACAAATTAATTAATGAGTATCAAGTATTTCAAATGGAGTATTCTTTCTCAACTGGTGTAATTAATTTGCTTACTTTATTGTTCTTTTGCAACTGGTGTAATTAATTTGCTTACTTACTCATACATCCTAACGACGTTAATTTAAATAACGGTTTTTTAATAAAAAAAAGAAGGAGATTGCTCTCACTTTTTTTTTCTCTCTCTAAAATTTATATTTACTGGAAGGACAAATAAGTTATATTTCTTATAAAGCAATTTCGAAATATAAATTTTATTAGGTAATAAAAGTATAGTATTAAAAAAGTATTAGTATTAAAAAAGAAAAATATTTGTCCGTTATGTATAAGATTTGAAATAGTTGAAAAAAAATGTAGAACTAATAACCAACTAAGACATACTCTTAAACTTCAAAATTTAAAAGTTTTTGAAATAATATCTCTTAGCATGTTCGACTAAGCACTTCTCAATAAACAAACATATGTATATGATTTTTTTCCTTCCTTTTCTTTACATTAATTAATGAATTCATCAGCGAACTGGGAAAACCAGGAAGCTAAAATTTCTCAAGAAGTTTTTGAAAATTTCTTCAAAATTTGTCTGAAAATGTCTTCACCAATTTCCAGAAAATAAATAATTTTTGCTATTTTATTTAGTTATTATTTTTTTAAACTAGAAAGAGGTAAAATAACGAGTTTTCCAATATCATTTTACAGACTTTTTTTTAAATAATTTTTTTAGTTTCTTTTAGCCACTGGTAAGCTTTATAATAAGTCCCTTTTCAATATATTTATGTTCTATAAAAGCATAAAGAAAGTGATTGCAAAATTGCTTGATTTTTAATGAATTTTTAGTGCATTAAAGAAAAGATTAAAGATTATTTGCATAAAAAAACTAATTTAGGTTTATATTTTTCTAACATGATTTATTGAAATTGAAGTGTAAAAAAAATGTTTGTCGTATAAAATTAGAAAATTGCAAAATTTTTTTTTTACAAAGTTCGTTAGTATGACTATTTTCAAATTAAGACTTTCATTTAATAAAAGTGTTACAATTTTATGGGTTAAAAGTTCGAGTTATATTTGGATTATTTATTTTCTGATAAGGATTTCTTACTATTTTCAGATATAGTTTTGTTAAAACCAAAAAGCCATCAAAGGCAGAGATGAGGAAGAAAGCAGTTTTGGTCTTTAGCTTTCATATGCTTTGTGTTCGGCTAGATTGTTATCAGTTCAAGTTCTTTTTGATTAAACGAAATCTTTAATGAAGTTAATCTTAAACCTTGTTTTCGAATGTTATTTGTTATGTTTGATGAAACATTTTCGACCTTATAAAGAGAAAATGTAACTTTATAACCCGATTCTACACTTATTTTTATTATCATCCATCTTTTTCAATAATCTTTTTATACGCTTTTATTTTGAAATAATGAATTAGACGTTTACTTTTTCTAGGCCAGACACGCTATTTTATTTTCAATTTGCTGGATTTTATTATTAATTTCAATACTCTTAAAAGTCACAGTATTTTTACGGTTTTTAATATATATTGAGTTTTAAAAATCATAAATACCAAGTTATTCAGGATTTTAAAGCTAGCTTTCTTGCATGCATGTATTATCTGTGTCTGTAGTTTTGATTATACTTATTTTCTCTGTGTCTGTGTGGAATTGTACACTGAGAAAATAAGTATAATAAGTATAATCAAATCTACCAGTATATGGTAAAATGTATCGCGTTTCTGGCTCTATGGAAATGCCAGAGAGATTGAAAATTCGATTAAATTGATAATTTGGTTAAATATGGTTTTATAATATGTGATAAAATTTGATAAACATGGAAAAATCTGGTAATTTTATCTTGATAACTAGCTTAAAATAGAGCATAGCACAAAATGCGTTTATTTAGTTAAATTTACTATTCAGTTTTGTATTTTTTAATAAATTTGTGATAGTAGGAACTATAATTTTGAAATCCAGAATTTCAGGTTTATCGTTACTATTTGAACAAAAAATTACCAAATAAATGGTTTAAATAACGTTTATTTAATATTTTGATTTTGAATACGTCTTATTTTACTAAAACTGTCATTACTATAGAATACAGTAGTTTTACCAGAATTTTTTTCCCCGTGTTGTTAAAAAAAAAAGAGTAATAAATGCGATTTTCCGTAAGTTTACAAGAAATTTAAATGCGAAAGTTTAAACTTGAGAATTTCTTTCTCAATTAATATAATATATTATCATAAGTCATAAATGCTAATTGCTTAAATAATATTTGATACTTATTAACTCTTTGTTACTTAATGTGCAAAATATTTGCAATGTGTATAATATTGAAATAGGTTTTGTAAAATAGAAATTTAAAAAAATTTTGCAGTTAACTTTAAGTTCCCTTTTCAGCTTGTTCACTATCGTGGACATTTTCTTATCTCTTCACGCTTTGTCATTTGAGTATTTAAAGTTTGCTCACAATTCGATAAAAAAAGAGTTATTTATTTCATGTTTGCAGAAAAAAAATCTTATAACTATACAATAATTGTGAAAAATTGTATTCTAATATTGGGCCTGAAGTCAAATCTTATAAAGCATTGTTTTTAGGCTTTCTTTTAAATATTATTTTTACCTTTATCTTCAAATGTCTTATTTTGGTTTAAAAGTAGTTTTTTTTTAAAATTAAAATATAAATTCAAATTAAACTAAGTGCTTGTGGTATTGTGTAAAATATTTTTCTTTTCTTAAATCACATATGTTTTTATTATTTTCCTAAATAATTTCGGGCATATAATACATAAATAACGAACAATAAAAGCAAAAACATAGTAAAATTTTTTCTTTGTTTTTTAGGAATTTACTGAATTACGCGTAATAAAGCTTAATTCCCCATTTGTAACAATCTTTTCTTAACTCAGGAGTAAGTTCAAACCCAGAATGAATCGTTTCAATAGTTTCAGTTCGTGTAGGTTAAAGTCTCAATTAAAGAGAGTACCATTTTGGAACAGTTTGCTCAAGCTGCGTTTCACACTGATCTACCCTGCTGTTGCTCGGCTGGGTTATAAATTACCAACTGCGTTACGATCCTGCACTCGACTATTATCCTTGCAGGAGTTTCTCGACCCCGTGAGACTAATTCGGTAACAGTGCTACATCTTAGAATCTAAAGCTTACCTTTAATTACAGATATGATGAGATCCTGCTTTGATATCCGAGATGTCCGGCTTTCGCTAGAGTCCGGCGAAATGACTCCGGTCTTCGGAACAGATGACAGAACTTCGTGATAGAAGGGGTCGTGAGTAGAAATAAATGGTCAGCGCTAAATGGGAAGAATATTATAGCGGCATTTAATTTGCGCGTCAAGGGACTTAAGAGATTTTCTACCACGCGTGCTTTGAGTTTAATACCATGTCCTGCCCTTTAATATAACCTTTACTTACTGGGGTCGTCTTTTGAAATAAGGAATAAAGGAAATTAGAGTTAATTAATTAATGGGCCTGTTTTCGTTAGTTTAAATATAAAATAATTAATCACATTTTCTGGAAAATTATTTTAAGCATATGCATAGCAAAGGTAAATAATTCATTTGTTAAATAATATTGAGCATATTTTAACAAATGTTTAGAGGTAAAATTAGTTAATATTATATAAATGGTAATTATAGATTAATAATGAATAATTAATTATAGTTTTTTTTAGGATTTGAATACCTTAAATTTGAGTCATTGCTCTGAATTCAATGTTGAATCACTTTAGCTTAGATATTTGGTGGTTAGATATAAAATATGTTTATGTATTGTACTGTAGATTGGTGTTTTTTTCTTTATTGTTCGATGTTCGTTATTTTTATTGCTAGCGCTTTTTCTTTTCATTGTTCTTTCTATAATTGTAGCTGCTTATTCGTCATTGGAAATAATAATGTTGTTGCTTCTAATGACATGGGCGCAAGCTAAGCTCACTAGGCATTGGTTAAGAAAAGCTTAGTTAATTTTNTGAACTAAGTCCTCCGTCGGTAAAAATTTTTTTATTTGCAATTTAAAATAGTGAAAATTAAATAAAGATAAAATGGGTAGACTCGCCCCTGGATGGGTAGACTCGACCCGGTTTACGGTACTTAACTTGTTGACTTAATTGATAAAAAAAATTCAAAAAGAAACACATTAGTGTGATTTTGCAAAGAGTTACTGTTTTTCCTAACACTAATGTCAATGCTTTTTGAGACAGCTAGCGCAAAAATGTCTTAACAAATTGCACTATCGCTATGTTTAGCGTTACGATTAATGTAAGACAAACTCAATGCGAAACCTCGCTATTTTCTTGGACGAAAACGTTTCATAATTATAGAACATTTGAAAGTTTATCCCGTGGTTGTGTTTGCCTTAAAGAAAAATTTATTTTTCAAATTAGACTTGCTTGTATATTCGACTTGTTTTAGATTATTGCAGAAGCTCTACTTTTTTGCAATAATTTTCCCATTGTGAATAAATTTGTAGAGAAAATTATAATAAAATCTTTAATGACTTTAATTTACTTATTTCCCTAACGAAAAGTTTTCGAAGTTTTGCAAATCGTTGTAAATTTATTGTGGTTATAGGAGATGATTGTCTTCACGAGGAATAAAAATCTATAAATGGCCAAAACTTTAAAAAAACTGATTTTAGTTAGTTGCGTTGATAATTTTTATGCCTTTCTCCATGAAATAAAAGAAAAACACCAAATCCATTACATAATTTAAAATATATACCAAAATTTCACTCCATAAACAAACAAACAAGTATGTTTATGCAATTAATTATGTTTTACACAGAGTGGAAAAAAAATGATTTGTGTATAATGATGCACTATAATAATACCTACTTTAACAAAAATGATGGAATATTTGCGTAACAATATTGAATTAACTCTTAATCCAAATTTAAAATAAACCGTTTCCGGGAATCAAATATTTATTATCAATTGATATATAAATAAATTATTTCTTTTATTTTTTCGTATAATAATATAAATGGTAAAATAATTTTGGGAAATTATTTCTCGAATTTTAAATACGTAAATAAAAATATGTAAGGAAAAAAAATTGCGAGTTTTTCATCTTTGTTTAAAATACAATTTCAAAAAGAACAATTTGTAAAGAGTAGTGCTAATATGCTTTGTAGTTTGCGGGCACCAAAGAATTTATTTGTAACTGAAATGAAAATTTTCCGTTACATATTTTTGAATTGTTGTATATTCCTTGTTATTTTACTTTCCTTCTTTCAAATTAATAATTTAATTAATAATAATGTTACGGAAGGAAATATTTTTTTATTTTAATTTTTATCATTTTAAAATAATGTACTATTACTCTCTTGATAGTGTTTTATTCGTTATTAAAATGTTTTGGATTTTATTATCTATTTCTTTTTTGCTTTTAAGCATAATTAACTTCAAGGAATAATTTTTACTTTCCCAAAACGAAATTTTCTCTCACAACTTGCTTCTGATTACGTAATAAATGCAATTATTAAGGAAAATATAGTATTTTGCAAGCTAAATCAAAATTACGTCTCACAGTTGCACATAAAAGTTTAGTATGATTAAGCTGAGAAACAAATTTTTTGTTGCTTACATACAAACAGTTTCTCTCGTCTATTTAGGATTTGGGGTTTTCAAATCTGAAATTAGTTTCACTCCTAAAGCTACAGATGTTTTGTTGACGTATGCCATTAAGGCAGAGGCTGTGCGATTGTTCTTGTTTTCCAGTGGCGCCATCTATGGCCAAGAATTCGACTTCTTCCACACCCATACGTCACACCCGTTTATAGGGCGAACTCATTCATACATTCATTCATTCATACATTCATTCATTCATCCATAGATCGTAATTTTGACCTGAATCAGAGAACGATCAATCTCCAATGCAGTACCCCCAGAGGTATTGATTTGTTATGGGAACATGGAGGACTTTGAGACTCGGCATATTTAACGTGCATCATCACCATTTACTACACGGGGAGTCTTCGGCCGGCAAAGGATCGAACCCACGACCACTTGGACATGGACCCAGTGCCCTACCAACCAGACTATCCCGGCCCTACAGATTTTTTAAAGTGACATTTTTAGTCTATTTCTTCTCCAAATGTACCAGTTTAAGAACGTTACGTTTAACAGGTCGTTGTGTAAATGTTCCTACAAATTTCGCACCATCAGGATTAAGATTGCACAGGAACCCGTTCCCAGAAACGTCTATCGCACATGGCTAGGGGCGCTTCCATATTATGAACTGTTCAGAAATAAACAAAGAAACAGAATGGCGAATCGCTCCTGGTGACATATAATGCCATTTCCTAGCATGGGATCCTGGGAAATTTCAATCCTGACGATGTACCCTAACCCCCCTAGAAGTTTGTCACAACATTTACGTGACTCCCTGTTAAATATAACGTTTATAACTTGTACCTTTCGACAATAAAAAAAGACTAAAAATGTCATTGAAGAAAATACTGTAGCTTGGAGAGAGAAACTGAATGTATATTTGAAATTGTGGTGTAACTACCACTACAAATATTAAATACCAAATCACTAGTATATAAGACATGTTAACTTGATTCCATCACGAGGTACCTTTGATAGATGAAGGTTGGCATAATCCGTAAATATATTCCCCTGCGAAATCAGCTATGCAAAAATATCTGAGGTTCGTAAATAATCTCATTCAGCAGGGAAAAAAATGTTGCACACTGTTTTTTTATTGATTTGCCACTATTTTAACGCTTAATTTCGAAAGAAGTTAAAGTGTTTTATGTAGAAAGAACTTTATCTATCACCTTTCATTCACGGAGAAAAAGAAACTTAAATTACTCCGTTAAACAGATTAAAACAGAAGCCCACGATTCTGGCATTATGCTCTTCGCGCTAATAATACTACAATAAATTTCAACTTAAATAGTAAATAATACAGCTAAAATACGTGTACACGTAGCTTTATTTTTCTTCGATTAAGTCAATTCAATTGATTTTCTACGATCATTTATTTGTTGTTAAAGCTCTTTTATTGGCGTGAGGGAATAGTTTAGGATATAAAATCTTCACTTGTATACTAGTTGTCTCGAGTTCGAATACTCATGATCGTTGTACACGTTTTTTATTGCTTTTTCTATATTTTGTGCTATGAGTTTTTAAGGTTAATTATTAAAGTTACAGTAAAAAGTATTAGCATTTTAATTACTAGCACATTTTTTCATACAATTTAAGTCATTTTATTCTATGTATTCTGCCTTTTATGTCTAGAAACATATAAATACAGGCAGTAAATTAAATGGAACGTCAATGTTAATTAATGCACTTATAAAACCATGAAATCGCAAACATAAGTTTTTGCTTGAGTTCCTTAAATATTAAATTTCCGCAGACCCTAATCATTATCAGTTATGATTGATTCTAAACTCATACAAGAAATCAATCCCAATGAGAAATCATCCTGACCCTATGAGAATTGACCACGCATAAACAATCACGTGGAAACAATTTTGTAAGGCCTAACGTAGCTGCCATTCCTCAGGGGGTCAAAAAGGCCCTCTCCACTTCCAAAATACCCAACGAGGCGAATAACTCGATGGCGAGTTCTGTTTCTGACAGGTAATTGACTTGGAGCCATCGATCCATTTGTCCTCTGTGAAAAGAGGGTCAATCACAAGAGGAATGTCACTTTTGGCCAAAAAATAGGGTCACTAGCTTTTCTTTGTTGTTAATATATATATATATGTATAGTGAAAAAGAAAATATTTTTAAAAGGGAGGAGGGAGAAAGATTATGAAACAATTCGTGTATAAACTTTCGTTTATAGTTTTCAGAAATCAAATCTATATAAAGTGATTCAGTTTTGTAGTTACAAACGCGGAAGTGAGGTAAGGCACTCTGTAAGAATTTGGAATTGCATAGGATCTCATGGCGAGAAATGTAAAAATACACATTTGTCGTTTGGGGTACCTCTCCATTATAAACTGGCTATTCACGCGCATTTGAAATGTCATATTTTTATTTGTCGAAATTACCTTAGTTTTACTTAAATTTTACTCCTTCTATTAACTAATGTTGAAAAATGCTTGCGTTCAAATATTTCTATCATAATTTGAAGATCTGGTGACTAACTTCTAAAGCTCGAAAATTATTAAAATATGTATTAAGTAAATAAAATATGTAGAAAGATTGGAACAATATAGGCGATGGACAAACACTTCCGTTTGACACTTTTATCTGCCTTGACTTATTATTCCTATGATATTAGACTACAAAACCTTATCTCACGGTATGAGAAGCATTGCAATTCAAGTGATTTGTTTTTACCCAGTTATGTTTTGTTTCCTTCATGGGTCACGGAAACCTACTTTCTGTACCCGTTTATGTTACCGTGAAACATCAAAATCAGCGAATACAATTCTCATTCTTTCGGGAAACGTAGATAGCCATATAATTGATTCACAGAATATTCTTAAATATTTATTAAGTTTCCTTATTTCTCTTTTGCACCAACAAATGTCAATATGCAGCGTGCACTGATGGTGAATGTTGAATAAAATATATTTTTTAAAATATCATCAATTTCTACCTACATCAGCAAATGCCGACATTCAGCGTGCACTGAGGATGAATGATGAATAAAATATATTTTGTAAATGTATCAATTTCTAATTAAAATATCAACTGTAGATATTCAGCGTGCACTGATAGTGAATGTTGAATAAAATATTTCTCGTATAATAACAACATTTTATACTTACTGTAGTAAATGTCGATATTCAGCATGCAATGTCGAAGAATTACAAAGAAAAAATAATGAGAAACAAACTTCTTAGAATCAATTTCTACTTATACAATCAACTGTAGTTATTCAGCATGCACTGATGGTGAATGTTGAATAAAATATTTCTTGTATAATAACAAAATTTTATACTTACTGTAGCAAATGTCGATATTCAGCATGCAATGTCGAAGAATTACAAAGAAAAAATAATGAGAAACAAACTTTTTATTAAATGTTTATTGCTGAATGTGGATATTTTTCACTGTAAGAGGTATATAATAATACTAATTACTGAATTCCAATTGATTGATGTCTGACTTTCGGACATTCACCAAGGGGAAAGTGTTAATACCCATACATTCAGAGGATAAATATTTATGGACTTCCGGACTTTTATAGTAAAATATGTACAGGTAACTCTCATAAGTTTCATACAAATAGAACAGATATACAAGGAGTTCTGACAATTGCTTCTGTTATTTAATTCTGTTATTAGTCAGATATTCATAGAATGAGGAGATAATAAGATACTTATCCTTAGAATGAGGAGATAATGGAATATTTATACTTAAAGTGAAAAGATAACAGGATATTTATCCTTAGAAAAAGGCTACAACAGAATATTTATCCTTAGAATGAAAATACAAAATGATATTTATCCTTAGAATGAGGAGATTATGGAATATTTATCCTTAAAGTGAAGAGATAACAGGATATTTATCCCTAGAATAAGGCGACAACGGAATATTTATCCTTAGAATGAAAAGATAAAATGATATTAAAGCTTAGAATGAGGAGTTAGCGGGATAATTATTCTTAGAGAAAGGATGTTAAGAAAATTTACAAGAGTTATTATGAAAATTACGTTATTTTTTTATTATTTTTGCAATTACTTTGAGTAAAAAAATATTTTTTTCCCTACTAAAATTACGGAAAAAAGATCAATGTTATTACAACGTTAAAGTGAAAAAAAATCCAGAAGAGAACTGTAGGTCTTGTTATTTTTTACACTATTTCATTTTTACTTCATAAATAATTATTTTACTAAAAAAATCATAATTATTCATAATTATTTGATTTTAACATTATGGCACGTTACTTAAATTACAATGCGAGATCCGAAACCACTTTTCAGTTTTCTTGTTACTAAGTATAACTTTGAATCAAGACAACTTCGTTTTATTTCTTAATTAATTTATTTCTATTCTGTCAGTAAATCACTGATTGGATTTTACTACTTTTTTCTAATTTCTTAAAGTATTATTTGAAGAAGAAAGTTAACATTCTAAAAAAAGGGAAAAGAATTAGTTTTATTTGAAACTTTGGGAAAGAAAAACCACTGACATAATTAAGTTTCCTCCCATCGTTTCTTTGTCTTATTAAATTCGAAGGAAAATTTTTCTTATAATTTGTTTATCTTTTCATTGTATGCTTGGTGTTTTATTTTTGCTGCTGTTGTTGAAAAAAAAGTCTAGAATTTTTTTAAGTTGCATTAAAAAATCTGGAATTCTCAGAAACATAAATGAACTACAATATTTAATTTCATTTTTAAAATGTAACTACTTCAACTGTTGTTTTTGCTAATTATATTTATGTTTTTAATTTATAAGAATCAAATATAATATTTATAATACATGGTATTTAATGCTTTTTTAATATATTTAAATATATAATTTTTACATGATATATTCCCGCAAGAACCCGCTGTGTACCAAGAGGATCATGGGAGTTAAGTCACCAGAATTTCGAAACAAGCAGCAAGATTGTGGCAATATGGTCATATTTACGCTCTGGCCACCTTTACTTTCTAGGCAAGATAGATGGCCACCATCCATTCGAAGATGAGTGGAATTTAAACCACCACTGAAGATTCTCCGCAATGACATCTTAGGTACTTTAATCACTATCCATCACGGATCACATTTTTACATAGAGTATTATAATAAAACCGATTCAACATTAATCCATAAAATGGCACAAATCGCACAGACTCGAGTAGGTTGCTAAATTGAAACATTTTTCGCACTAATTGAACCATAATATCTAGTAATCCAATTAATAAGGATTGATTTGCTTTATAAAATGGTTCAAGTTAGTATCAATTTAAGATTGTAGCAAATTTTGAGCGATATTATGATTCAGGACGTTCCAAAACTTCATGCAGATTTACAATACTCTGTTCAAGAGGCTACAAGAATTCATACAGATTTAGAATACACTGTTCAGCACGTTTCATAACCTATGCTGATTTACAATACACTGTTAAATACGATTCACAACTTCCTACAGATTTACTGTACGCTGTCCATCATGTTCCAATACTTCATGCACATTTACAGTACACTGTTCTACACCATCAAAAACCAAATTCAGATTTACAATACACTGTTCCACACCATCAAAAACCAAATTCAGATTTACAATACACTGTTCAATACGTTTCAAAACTTCATACAAATTTACATAATATTGTTCAACAAAATCGAAGACTACGAACAGATTTACAATACACTCTTCAGCACCTTCAAAACTTCATACAGATTTACAATATAGATTTACTTCAGAAAGTTTCACGATTTCATTCAGATTTGAAATACAGTGTTCAGTCCGTTTCAAAACTTCTTACAAATTTTTACAATGCACTATTGAAGAAGATCAGAAACTTAATATTGATTTTAAATGCACTGTTCAACAAGTTTCAAAACTTCATACAGATTTACGTTACATTGTTGAACGCTATCGAAAACTACATACTGACTTACAATACACTGCTCAATACCTTCATTTAGATTTTTATTACAATGTTCAACGCGTCCTGAAATTTCATAAAGATTTACAATACACTGTTCAACACCTTCGAAACTTCATATAGATTTTCAATGAACTCTTCAGAAACTCTCAAAACTTCATTCAGATTTAAAATACAGTGTTCAGTACGTTTCAAAACTTCTTACAAATTTATAATACACTGTTAAAGACGACCAAAAACTTCATACTGATTTAAAATACATTGTTCAGCACTTTTCAAAACTTCATACAGATTTACAATACACTGTTGAAAATATAAGAGAAAACCGAATGATAGTACTATACGAACTTGCTGAAAACTTAAAATGGCGCCAAGTTGAACCGTATCATCGTGTAAGTTAATCCTTTAACAAAACTAAATAACAACTACGAGTTAAATTAAACGGAACGCCGTCAACTCAGCACATTTTATTACAGTCGCTAAAACCATGAAGATGTTGAAATTCAAAATACCAATCGTATAGTTTAAAATTGAGAGCCAATTTTTCTGAGATAGTAGAAATCTTTCATTAAATATGTAATAAATATGTACATCTTGGATCGGTGGTACAGGGCACTAAAAAATAAACGAATTGAAGGACTTTTGAGTATCTTCGCATTTTAGGACTCAATCTTAATGGCTCGAAGGGGTGACCTTAAATATGCTAATTAATTAGAGCGCATGATATTTCAAGATACGAAATCAGACATAAAAATGTACTTTCTATGAATAAACATACATTTTTTGTTCTCGATGGATTTGAATTTCTGACGCTCAATATGTAGGGGTAGTAAAAATGTGGGAAATATGGTCTCAAAAGTTTGGTCTGGGGAGCTGTCCAAAGTTTGAACCCCTTTATGTTAATTTTACTTTTTGGTTATCTCACCACATCTCGAGAATGGTTTAAGCGAATTTGTCACATATACACTTAATGTAATGTGACAATTTTATTTCTAATTTTACTTAAGCGTTTAATTTTTCTTTAAACGCTATTCCTTTTTTTTCAATTTAGCAATTTTATTCTAACTTTCTTGGTGACCTTTCTCATGGTCATTGCGGTCATCGCACTTCCTGTGGGGAAGTCAACCAACCCCTCTATTCACGCCTTTCTTTTTCTTCTTTTAATTTTAGGGGGGCTAACTAACCAATCTCTTTCCTTTAAATTTCAAACTCTCCGCCTCTTTAAATTTAATTGGCCGTAATTTTTTCTGGTCTACCCCAGTTAAGGAATTTTTTTTAAGTCACTTTTTTTAAGACATTCTCTTTTTCTCGAGCACATTACATTAAGTGTATATGTGACAGAATAAAAAAAATTTTACATAAAATTTCGAAAAAAAAATTTGAATTGTTAGGTCTAAAAATTTTTTATAGCATTTTAAAGGTCTTCGATGGTAAAGCACAAAATCACAAATTTGTGAAAAACCGGCGAATAGTTCCTGAAAAATCAAATTCTAAAAATACGACTTTTAGAAGGATTTAAACAAAATATTATGGAAAAACTGGGATTTGAAGAGTAAGTAAACGTAAATTTATCGATTATTATTATTTATTAAACTTTACTAAATATTCTTTTATGTGCATTGTTATTAAGTAATTTTAAATTAAGATGCTAATTATTTTGTGATAAGGGTGATGTTTAGAGAACATCATACAAATGTTTTGATGGTTATAATTGCATGTGTATGATAAACTTATTAATTTAAGAACTGTACTTAAGGTTTAGAAATTTTAAATTTTCCTTTAAAGGAAATCAAAAACAAAAACGTTTAATCAAAATAAAAAATAAATAAATATTAACCAGATTAAAATTTATAACTATAATCAACCATACACTATTAATTTCAAAGCTAAAACTCACGATTTGTTGGAAAAAAATGTTTCTTGGGACAAAGAACTCTTACAAAGTGTTCTACAATAAAAGAGAAAAATGAGCTTACATTAACGTTTTCAAAATATAGAAAGAGCGGCATTTGCTTTAGTAAAAAACATCAAAGCTTTAAAATTCAGTGAAATGTAAGAAATTAAAATATTCACTTTATTTGACAAATACATAAAAAGAGGAAAACCTATTAGCAGCTTCTTTTGAAGAAAGGCATTCCACACCGAGTTTTGAGTTAAAGTAGGTCACCCAATAGAAGAATACATTTAAGCAGCATTATTCTTTACAGTTTTCAAGAGGGCTTTTTTTGAAAAGAAATATATATTTTTAGTTTTGAAAGATTTCTTTCAAGGAAATTGTTAGATACATCCTTTTTAATGAAAGTGAAGGAAACAACAAAAAAAAATAATGAAAAGTAGGTAATGTGAGTATTTTTACAAATGCAAATTGATTTTTAAATAAATTAAGGATTCTGCTTGCGATTTTGTATTGGGGTTAAGTGGTACTTTCAATGCATTTGTGAAGTGTTTAATATGTTTCGTCTTTTTCGATTTCTTTTACGAATATGTTTGTCAAACATAATTTTTTACATAAATTATAAACATATAAGACATAAACAAAAGATAATATAAATATAAGATACAATATGCATA
>NC_092206.1:37269520-37287684 GCF_043381705.1 Parasteatoda tepidariorum
ACCCCCTTTTTTTCATATGTCTATAATTTTTCTTTGTTTTATTCTTCATTTTGAACTTATCTAATGAGTGCTGTTTACTTGCAGCTTAAGCGCAATAAATGTTACTTATTGTTTTTCTTAACTTTCTTAGTGTTTTCTTGTATTTATTTATTTATTATATATATATATATATACAGCCGGACCTCTATTTAACGAAGTCGATGAATCCAGGTAATAAGTTCGTTATATGGAAAATTCTTTTAGTAGAAAATCATCTTTTGAAATAGTTAAACAACACGAAACAGGTTTTAAATTCATAAACACTGGACATAATTAAAATAGTAATTGATACACCTTTATCTTGTAAACTAGTACCTACGATTTATTTTATAATTCTTAACCATAAAGGAAATCTGCATGAAAAGCAAGAATAGAGCAAAGCATTTTCCAGTGGTACACTGTCATACTACATACAGTTTCAACTAAAAAAGCTAAGTTTATGCATAAAATTATAGCTGCATTTATTATAAAAGTAATTTTCAACATACTGCATGCATTCCATATACTTACCACATGCGTTCTGAAGCTTAATTGCTGCTGATAAAATCCATTAATTTTGTCTGAGTTTTTCGCTTGAAATGCAAACAAACAGGGAAAGGGATTTTACTTCTTTCTTCAAAAGATAAGTGGCTTCGAAAATCAATTCAAAGTCATTTCTCCCATAAAATGTGTTAACAAGTTTGAAATGTTCTGAAATATTTTGGGAAATAAGGAAAGTGGATCTCAAAGAAAAGTTCGCTGAATAGAAAATTCACTTCGCTATTTCGAAATTATTTCACGAAAAAATTTCCAAAATGTTATTGATTCCTCGAAAAAAAAATCGCAAAATTAAAAAATTCGTAAAATGGAAGCTCGTTAAATAGAAGTGCGACTGCATATACTATATATCATATAGAATATAACAAAAATTGCTGTAGCAAATTTAGTTCTTACACAGTAGCAGAATATTATTATCCACAGTAATTATTATCTACAGTTAGCATAATTCTTTTGTTAGGATTCCTTTGGCCAGAGCATGATATATTGTTACATTAACTGCACTGCTTATTGTAAAAACACTAATAAGAAAGAGAATGTGTGCATTAATACGTATTATAATCTCACAAATTCCGACGACTAATCTATCATTCCATGATCATGATTCTTTCAAGTCATCAGTACGTTCTTAAAACGTTAACTTGTACAGTGAAATGCACATACCACCTTTGATTGCTTTTATATAAAAACACTTTAAAACACCATCTTTAATTGTTTTTATTTTAATGATCAGATTTTTACGAACTAAATTCAAATTTTTATAGTTTAGAAGAGTAATCTGTAATATACTAATTAATTAGTGCTAACTATTAATTAAGTTAGCAATTAGACAAAAAGTGTGCTTTTTTGAAAGAACACTTTTTTTTTTCAAAATAGGGAGAGGGGTAGCGGTAATCTGGAAAACATGGTTTTAATAGTTTAGTTAGGGGGGTGATCGAATGTTTGGGCACTTTACTATTAATTTCAAGTTTTGCAAAATCTTGGAAATAATCATGGAAAGACAAAACCTTGGAAGTAACTTGGATCAAACTTTATTTTTGGGAACTTTTCAAGTAAATCAAAAAAAAAGTTTACCTACAATTATAAAACTCATTTTTCAATGAAAAAAACATTGTTTAATAGTTACATAGTATTAAATAATGTTCGTAACCGCTTAATATGTTGCGCCTCTTGTGGTAATATTGTGCTTCTCACCTACCTATTTTGATTATCATCCAGCCCCATTTAACTCAACAGCAATTTGAAGTTTTTGTCAATATCTATCAATTAAGGCAATAAAAAAATTTCGAGTTTTCTTTCTATTAAAGCATTTTTCCAGAATCATTCTTAACATGAAATGATTTCCCGCCACTGATATGCTCACTGCTCGAAAAAGCATATTTGTGAACTAATATTTTCAAGGAATTAAAAGTTATCTAACTTTACTATCAGGTCTGAATTTATTTGTTATTGACAATTTATTTGTTTTGTTCAGAGAGCGTATTAGATGTAAGTAGAACAATTTGAAAAAAATTTGAAACCCTCAAAAATTATTATGTAAATAATGACGTTATTAGTTTTATTGTACCAGTATAATAACGTAATAACACGTTTTTAAAAGTTTACTAAACCAAAATAAAGATTAACTGTATTATGAATCTTTTAGCATGAATCTGTTGCTCATGATAATCATAATTTGCTCCAATCACGTGATTTTTTCCAATACATATGCCTTTAGAGGGACGGACCCTCTTAAATCTTATTTTCACAGTATCTATATTAAAGCTTCTTAGTGCTGATGTAGTTTTAATAGGTATTAAATATACTGATATAAAGCGTTATTGTACCAACATTTTTGCAACTGGTACCTATTAAAACTACACTATAATGCTAATGTACCTGCTACCATAATTAATAAGGCATCATTGGCCTGAATAATAATAAAACGATTTTTATATTTCACCTGAACGACTTACTATAGTACTTAGAGTATGTAGATCATTTTTTTTTATTTCAGTAATTTATTAAAGCATCATTGGTGTCAAAAATAGTTTAGCAATTTTTTACTCTTCTCTAGTGCCATTTCTTTACTAACAATTGCTTTTAACATAGCTTATTCTTTATTTCAATTAGTAACTATTATATATGGCCTTTTTTTATGTTTTTCCAAAATGGTCCTCTATTAATTTTCTATTATAGTATAAGGTACATCTTTTCCTTTTAATTAGTACTAGTTTTTATTAGTATTTTAACTTACAAAAATAAATTCAACATCATTGGCGTCTTAATAGTCTGTTTTTTTTATTTTTATTACATTTCTCATAAACTGGGGAAGGGATAACCAGGTTGGTAGGGCGCTAAGCCCAAGTCCAAGAGGTCGTGAGTTCGATCCCCTCCGAGCAAATTCTCCCCGTGCAGTAAGTGGAGTCTGGTAAATGTTAAATCTGTCGGGTCACGAAGTTCTCTATGTTCCCATAACAAGTAGTACCTCTGGGGGTTCTGAGTTAGAGATTGATCGTTCTCTAGTTCAGATCAAAATTACGAACTGTGGATGAATGAATGGATGTGTGAATGGGTCCACTCCATGAACGGATTGAGACGTATGTGTGTTGCAGTAGTCGAATTCTTCGCCATAAATGGCGCCACCGCTAAACAAGAAGAAGCGCGCCTCCTTTGCCTTAATGTCATACGACAATAAAAACAATTAATAAAATCCATTTTAAAGAAACGTCCACTTAAATAAAAGCATAGTTAAATCTGTTTTGCACTAAAAGGTTGAAATGTTTCTCTTAGCATAACTATTGTAGACGAAAATCCAACACGCTTCAGTTTATAGCGTTGCTTAAAACAACTAAAATTTCCCCTCCCGCTTCCTTGGGTGCATTTCTCAAGAAGTGTTATTGCTTCAGCTTACAAAGAAAGTCATTCCCAAATACAGTAAAGGAAAAGCCGAAAAGGAAATTTGATCAGAAAAACATTTTTCTTTCTTTTTGCGTTTTGTTTACTGGTTAGGCTAAAACACAACAGTCGCATTATATAAAGGTGATGAAAGAAGACTGATTTTTCCCTTTTTTAAAGAACTTTTCAGGACGTGCGAGGAATCTTTTCTTTTTAAAATAAACTTAGCGAAATTTTCAGCAATTTGAGAAAGGAAAATAAGGGGCAGCATACACTGAAGGAGTATTTTAAGCCCTTTTTATATACATTAAAGTGATTGCGACTACTTTTCCAGAAAATGCCTTAAAGGAATGTTTACCAGTGGAAAGTAAAGTAAAGCGTTCTGTGTATAGCTATTGAAATGTTCTCGAAATTTTTCTGCTTTATGATTTTAAAACAATGCAACTGAGATTTTTCTTGAGGCATTATGATTGCTATAAACAGAAATTGTTTTTTTTTTCTTATTGAATTTTGGTTATACATTTCGATTTTTTTAGAATGTAAGAAAATAAACATTTACAGTTAGTAAACAGCAAATTTATATTCATTTTATAAGGAAAAGAAGGGCAATTATTTTGCAAATCTGACCGAAAATATGATCTGATGTCACTTAATGACTGAAATTCTTTTTTCTAATACTAAAAAAGAATTCCACGGTAATTTTTCTACGTTTCAATCTGCGTTTATAAACTGTTTTTATTTTTCTTCAAACTTTTATCTGACTGCAAATCTGTTTTTATTCTGTTTTTTTTTTTCTGGATGGACAACATTTCGGTAATGTATCAAATATTTATGGAATTTTTTCCTTAATAAATTTTGTATTGGTTATAAATGTGTATTTTTCTTACGAACTACGAGTAGGTGTCATAAAAGCAAATATTTTATTAAATCTTTATTTTAGGTACTAAATATAGAGTTCATTTTTACGAGAGTCAGAATTTGTTATAATACATCTTAAATCACTTAAGAGGACTCTATACCACGAGATAAACTTTTCATCGCAAATTCTTTTTCTCCTCCAAAAGTATTTTAAAGTTTAATATGAAATAAGAATATATAGTATGTAAGTATACATAAATTAAGTATATGTAAAATAAGTATATTTTAAAATAAGTATAGAAATAGTGTGTTCGGGCAATGAAGTTTCAAATACTGAAATCAAGATAACAAAATAAAAACAAATTATAAGATGATAACTTAGCATCGTGTAATGGAAAGATTTCTTCCAATAATTTGTGAGCATTTTGATATTTTGAGTTTTTTTTTTTTAACAGCAATTGAAACCTATTGGCCTACTAGCCTACTCTGGCCTGCCTGTACTCACTTTTAAAACACTATAAATTTTAAATTAGTTGAGAAAATAGACACAGTTCAAAAAGCGTGTTGAAAATAGACAAATGTGAAAAAGTACGTAGCTCAAAATGCGTGTTTAAGAAAATAGACATAGCCTGAAATGTGTGTCTAAGAAAATACACAGCTCAAATTGAGTGTTTAAAGAAAATGGATATAGCTTGAAATGCATGTTTAAGAAAATAGACACAGTTCAAAGTGCTTAATAAAATTTATATGGTTCAGAATGTGTATTTAAGAATATAACCATAGCTATTTAAGAAAATTTTTAAACCATTTTATTCCGTTTTCCTAACTTGACTTATAAAAACTGTTCTTGCTTTTTTTTCTTTCTACCGTAAAGTGCTCGACTTCGCGTGCAGGTCGTCGGGCTACCGAAGCGGGGGTGCCATCCCCTCTGCGGAGGATCAAAATTGTGATGGCATGTCTTCGGATCATCCTCAGGGATGTATCCTAGACCGTCGACAATAGCCCATTGTGCAGCTCTAGTGCGACGTAAATGAACAAATCAAATTTTTAAGAAGAATAAACTAATGGATCCAAATGAATTCCTAATAAGATAACGTTTCATAATAAGATGAATTCCTAATAAGATCAATTGTCTGAGCAACTTAGTACATTTTTTAGATAGTCTTTTTCGAAAAGATTTTAAACATAACGGTTGTGCTAATTTAGTTATTTAAAAACTATTTCATCTCGAAATGTTATGAATATACAGAAATAACATGAAAAATAGGGCCGGGATAGCCTGGTCGGTAGGGCGTTGGGCTCATGTCCGTGAGTTCGCGGGTTTGAACCCCGCCGGCCGAAGACTCCCCGTGTAGTAAAGTGACTGATGCACGTTAAATCTGTCGAGTTGCAAAAGTCCTCCATGTTCCCATAGCAAATAAATACCTCTGGGGGTACTGGATTGGAGATCGATCGTTCTCTGATTCAGGTCAAAACTGCGATCTGTGGATGAATGAATGGATGTATGAATAAGTCCGCCCTATAAACGTGTGCGACGTATGGTGTGGCAGAAGTCGAATTCTTGGCCGTAGATGGCGCCGCTGGAAAACAAGACTAATCACACCCCCTCTGCCTAAACAGGCATACGTCAACAACAACAGCAATATGAAAAAAGACATATATAACAGTCCAGTCCTGCCCTGCAATCCGGGACTTTCCCATGATAATTATACTTGGTATTCAAAAAAAGTAAGGAAAAGAATATGATACAATCTTCATTTAGTTGTTAAATTTGGATTAAGCACTGTAAAGGCCTTATTGTGCATAGTGTGTTTAAGTCACACAGTATTTATTGACTTTAAACTCACATTTTGAGCTGTGTCCACTTTCTTAAACATACTTTTTGAGCTGTGTTTATTTTCTTAAACGGGCATTTTGAATTGCGTCCAGTAATAAAATGCTTACCTTTAACGAATTTTACTTCTCACTTGGTGCATTGGTTGGAATTGAGCCACCGGATTCAATTTCTCATTTGGTGTTCTGATGAGAAAAGTGTCCCCAAATTCTCTCATTTGGTGCATTGGTTGAAACAGAAACATCAATTTTCACCTCTCTTTTGATGCGTCAAAAAAAAAGGAACACCCTGAACTTTTCATCTAATGTACACACTCTAGAGCAATGTTCACATATTTATCCCTAGAGCTAATGCTCACACATTCCAGATTTTCATATTGTAGAACTCAATCTTAATGATTTGAGAGGGTGACCACAATTATGATAATTAATAAATGTAGACGATATTTTAAGTTACGAAATCAGACACAAGAAACGTACTTTCTCTGATTAAACAAACTTTTTTCCCCGACTGATTCGGATTTCTATATCTCGATTTCTTCTATATATCGGATTTCCATATCTCGATTTCTTCTATATATATTGGATTTCTATATCTATTAGGATTCGCTATATCGCGAGAAATTTTTAAATGAATTGAAAAATATTTGAACACAGTTATAAAATTCGTTTTTCCAAGTATAATTCCGTGAAGCTATATGCCGTAAAAAATAAATTTCAGTAAGTTTTTATTATTTTTTACTATTTCATTTATTAAAGATCAAAAAATTTTGAATAGTAAGGCAAAAAATTTTTGCCTCATTTTAAGGAACGTAATTTTGTATAGCAAAATACAGAATTTGAGCGAAATCGGTCGAATAGTTCCTGAGAAATTGAATTTCATACAAGTCAGATACCTAATTTTCGATTTCTCAGAAACTATTCAACCGAGTAAGTTCAAATTTTGTGTTTTGATACATAAAATTATATTCTTTAAAATAATACAAAAAATTGAATACTTTACAATTCAAAATTTGTTCGACCATTTCATATAAAATAATAAAAAGTAATAATACTTACTAAAAGTAAATATTTTTGCATGGAATTATCTTTGGATAAACGAATTATATAACTGTACGTAAAAAATTTTCAATTCGTTTAAAAAGTTCTCAGAACTCAGAAAAATGAAGAGAGCTCCAAAGTTTGGACCCCTCTTCATTTTTCCCAGATTGCGACTCCCCCCTATATTTTGGTGTTTAGAAATCCAAATCCGTTGAAACAAAGGCATGTTTATTTATAGAAAATACGTTTTTTTTGTCTTATTTCGTAACTTAAAACATCGTTTACTCTAATTAATTAAACTATTGGAGATGACCCTTTCGAGCCATTAAGATTGAGTCCCAGAACGTGAAAAACCGATCACTAGATCAAAAGTTATTCAGGTTGGACCATTTTTTTTGCGCACTGTACTGGTACGAATATTAACAGACACCATACAATAAATTTTATCTCTTGTTTATTGCACTGTTTAAATCAGAGCCACCTAAATGTGTTTCTTATTTTTCGTACTGTTTAGAATAGTGTCACTAAATTTCATCGCTCATTTGGTGTCTAAGTCAAAATTGAGCCACCCAACTCAATCTCTTATATGGTATCATCGGGAAAATACTGCCCCCGAATTACTTAGAACTATGCTGAAACTTTGCTAAATGTTGAAATGTGATAGAATGGAATTTGATGGAAAATTTCTGTTACATTTTTAAATCTACGACGAACGTTTTGAAGTTAAATTATGAAGAATAATTAGTTATAGTTTCTTTATAGTTTCTATTTGGCATTTGCTTTCAAAGATATAGTATTTAAAACAATCGTAAAGGTTTTTTTTATCAATATTTCTATGATAATTCGGAGATATGAATCGAAAAGATTAGTAATAAAAGCTGAAAAGTGGAATATTACACGTAAATAAAAACGCTTCTAGACCTTTTTGGAATTTTCTAAGGAAATGTAACAAATTCAAGCTTTCCTAACCTGTTCTTTAATGTTAATAATAATACGTACTATTACACAAATAAAGATATATTATTTGTGCATTAAGACGAAAATTTATTTCATAATCTAAGTATTACTCTTGTATAGCTAATTACTCTAAGTATAGCTAATTATTCAATGATAGATGTTAGATTGATTAATAGATAGTTTATCAACAAATGCTGAAAAGTGAAATCTTTTACGTTACAGGGAACAAATAAAAACATTTCTTGGTCTTTTTTGAACTATTTAAAAAATGTAAGAAAAGCAAGTTTTTTTTGACGTTAAAAACGCACTATTAAACAAATTAAGACACATTATCAGTACATCAAGATGAAAGTTTAGTTGATAAAGACTGTTGCTGGATATTCTGTGTACTGTTAATATCTAAGCAGTTAATATCTAGTTAGCACAAATTTGTCAAAACTGAAGTGTAACAGTAGCTCGAAAAATTAATTTTGTTTTGTTGTAAAAAAACAACAACCGAGTACTTATTATACACATTAAAATAATGTAATTAATGCATCGGGTGAATATTTAATTCTAACAAACTGTAATTGAAATGTATCAATTTCGAACAAACGTTACGGATTTGATACCAAGTAACACCAATTTGAGAGCAGCTGGAAGTTTTTGTTGTGAATGTAGTTCATTTACGTCGCACTAGAGCTGCTCAATGGGCTATTGGCAGCGGTCTGGGAAACATCCTCGAGGATGATCCGAAGACATACCATCACAATTTTGATCCTCTGCAGAGGGATTGGCTCCCCTGCTTTGGTAGCCCGACGACCTCCAGGCGAAGTCGAGGACTTTACGGTAGAAAAGTTTAACGAGGACTCATACCGCACACACTCGGTCCCTACGCAAACTGATCCAAGTGGCCACCCACCCGCACACTGACCGCAGCCAGTGATGCTTGACTTCGGTGATCTGGTGGGAACCGTGTCTTAACGATCAGTCCACTGCGGGACGAGAGCAGCTGGAAAAAAAAATATTTTAAATCGTAACATGAAATCAAACTGTTAACTGTGTGTTATAAATAAAATTAAAAAAAAACAATTTGTGTGTAAAGAATATAATTATTAGAATATAGCGCCATGTTCTTTAATAAAAAAGAATACAAAGAAATGAGACTTCGACAATAAATAATTTAAGGATACTCTGCATTACTCCAAGTATAACTAAATATGCAATAAATTCTGATTTATAACTGATGATTTTTTTTCGAATACCTAACATTACGTCGAAAAAGCCTGGTTGGTAGGGTGGGGCCCATGTCCAAAGGATCATAGGTTCGATGCCGAAGACTCCCCGTGTAGTAAATGGTGACTGAAGCACATTAAATCTGTCGGGTCACAAAGTATTTCATACTCCCATGACAAATAATACTTCTGGGGGTACTGATCCATGAGTTTCCTTATCATCTGGATTAGGTTCAAAATTACAAGGCTACGGAGTTCAACATTAGTAGTCGTAAATCCAAAAAGTGGGTTGGCTGTTCAACGACCGTTATAAAATGTGAAATAGAATATTCAAATCTGATGTGAAGTTTGGGACATTCTCAACATAACTATCGTTAAATAAATAAGCCAAAAAGTGAATAATTAGTAAGAATAGAACCTTAGAATAGTTAGAACCTTAATAAGTAATTCAAATAAAAATATTTAAAAGTCATGTTTCTTAATCTATGCATTTTAATATTAAACAGGTTTTAAGATTTTGTTAAGAAAACTTGAAACAGTTGGAAATTAATAGTATGGTTTCAACCAGGTTATTATCTTTTAATTTCCCTAGAATCAATGAATTGGTGACTAATATCTAAGCATGCTTCTTAATTAATTACAAACACAAAAGCTTCTTATCTTGAACTAGCAAAGAATATTTACTTAAAGAAAAGTAATTAATTTTGAGAATTGCGACAGACATGGATCGATTTCGGTACAAAAGTTTTGGATGATTAATTAGTTCTCTTATTTGAAGCAGTAAATAATCAACCCATAAGAAAACTTTATCATATTTTTCTTCTTTTACTGTTCTTCAAAATCCCCATGAATTTTTACAAAATTTTCTGAAATAATACATGAGTCTCTAAATTTAAACTTTACTGATAAACTACAAATATGCGCATGAAATAGTTTTAATTGAAGTTTTGTTAAACGTTAGAACAAATGTAAGTTATTGAAAGAATGAGTCGTAATCATGTTTTTTTCTCGAGTTTTTAGAAAATTCTATCTAGTCGAAAACCAAATAATAAATCATAACGCAATGGAACTAATGGGACTTTTCCTCATTTGTGATATTTAATTCTCAAGTATATATCTTTATATATAAGAAGAGAGTGGAATGATAACACATAACCAATCACAGAAGACTTCTGATTAGTAACGCACAAAACAGCCAATCAAAATTGAGAAGGTAATAATTTAATAATGCTGTCAAAAAATACAAAATACAAACTGACCTCAAATAAAACTCAGACGACTTCGAATCAAATAATTAAGAAAACTCTACTATTACGTTTATAAAATGGAAGATTTATTAACTTAACAACAAAATTATAACATTGCCATTCCAAAAAAAAAAAAAGTCTTACATTTGTTACGTAAAGCTATAGAAAGACCGAAAGATTATTTATGCAAACGATTCTATATGATTATTATGAACTAAACTTTATGCAAACGTGTTTATGACGTCATTAGATAAAAGTGTCATTAACGCAATATTATCCAGTGTTTATTAATAATTTTGAGTGGCAATGTAAAAAAATAGTTGTTCTAAAGTTTTATAATAAAAATGTTTGTTTTGATAGAACGCATTTATTTATTTTAGAATTCCAATATATTTCAATAGCTTTGATGAATCGGGTAGAGTTATTGGAAGCACGAATCAACACTCTCTCAAAAAACTATTTACATTCCAAATTATCAAAATATATTGAGCAGAGTTTACTTTAAAATACTTATATCTTGTATAAGAAACGATATCAACAGCGACATAGAGTTGAATACAATTTAGCAGCACAAAATTAATTAGACAAAAATGTTTATTGATCATTGATAACATAATTATTTAATTTCATATTCGTTTTTTTATTAGTATTCAGTCTGACAAAAAAATTAAATTGCTTAATTTAATTTGTCGAATTTCAGTTACATATGTTTTTATTATATAATTTGCTTTTTGTCCGATTGAAACTTAAATATTTTGTCAATTGACAATATTGAAGTTAATTGGGCAATTACTTGTAATGGTATTTGCTTTTGAAATATTACTCAGCATCAACTTATTAATATTACATGTTTTAATTTGTGTGCCATATTTTAAAGTTCTTTTTTTCATTAGGTTTTAATTTTTTTAGTTTGAAATTTAAATTACTGGGGTGAGATGAAGCACCATATAGGGAGCTTCCGGCATCCTATAAGATCATTAATGATTTGAGTTAGGCTCTGCCACATGTGCTTCGGATACGGATACTAATCTCCGGCTAATGCCCTATAGTAATGTGTTAAACAATATTGCTTCCTCGCTTTATATAAGTTTATAATATTGTTTGTATTAAAATTGCTTTATATAAGTTTATAATGCTGATAATAAGCGCCTCTGACATTTTACAATCCTAACATATTCTCTCTATGTGATGTTGGTGCAGAAAAATTGCCAGCTAATCTCCAGGAAAACGACTTTAATTTTGTTCGCGAAGCAAACAAAAATGTAATTGCGTAGCAATTATGGGGGGTTGGCGAGCGGTAGCGAGCAGGGGGCGGAGCCCTCTAGTATATAAATATATATCGTTACAAAAGTATTCGTTTGAAGTTCAAGTTAAAATTACATTTAAAGAGCTAGGAGAAATGTAGTGATAAGTCCCACTTTTTCTGAAGTTGATAATTTTTTTTTGATCCAAACCATTCTCTTCCACAATTTGAGAGAGGGTCTTTTCACTGCATTGACCGAAGCCTTTATCGTCGATTCTGACAAAATCCTAAATTTAAACAAGATTAGTCAAATAATTTCTGAGCAATAAAATTTTGAAAAGTAAGCATTGTTAAATTTTCATTTTTCAAGAACTTTCGTTTGAACGATTCCTTCAAACATTAGATTAAATGGGCATTTCGTTTTCACTTTAGAAAAGAAAGGAAAAACAGAAACATAATTAGAATTATCAATTCATATTTTCAATTTAATTTAATTTCATAACCGTCGTTGAACAACCGATCCAATAAAGAGAAACTTTTTAGTTAGACAAGAGAAAGTTTTAATGTGACCGTGATAGCCAGTTGATAGGGCGTTGGGCACATTTCCAAGAAGTTGTGGATTCGATGCCTGTCGGCCGAAGACTCCCCGTGTACAAAATGGTGATTGGAGCATGCTAAATCTCCCATAAAAAATCAATACCTCTAGGGGAACTGGGGATTGAACGTGCTCTGGTTCAAGACAAAATTATGGTCTGTGGATGGATGGATTGTGTGTGAATGTTCCCATTCTGTAAAACGAGCTGTGACGTATGTGTATAGCAGAAGTCGAATTCTTGGCCATAGATGACTCCACTGGAAAACAAGAAGAAGAACAACCCTCTTTCGTAAAATTGGCTTGTTAGTGTTGACAAGTGGCATACGACAACAACGACAAAAATGCAGCGACCATTTAATTGAAAATTATTTGTGAACCCTCGGCTATGATAAAGATTTTTATCATAGTAAGCTAAATAGCTGTCTACGCTAAATGCATAGACAGCTATTCCAAGTTTAAACCAATTGTTCCGTAACGTAAAATTAAGAAAAAACTCTACATCCCCTTCGTGTTTTATTTAAAAAAAAAATTCAAAATTAGAATGCGAGTAATAAATTTAGGTATAGTTACAAATTATTCAATCGTGTTAATTATGCGTAAACTAACATCTTTTTTAATTGTTTCAGAGTTCTATTATCCCTGATGTTTTCCTGTTACTAATACAAAAAAAGTCTCTTTACCACTTAAATGTAACGCCAAGATAATAAACAAACATGCTCATTTATAAATGGATTGACTGCTGATGAAAAGTGGACAAATTTAATTGCTACAACATACAACCCAACACGCATACTTTTAATGGTTTTTCAACAGCCTAATCGTTAAATATATTTTCTGTCGAGCATAAAACAGTTTGAATAGAAAGACACTTAAGATCATTTTGCAATTACAATGACCGTTCCACTTTACATACTTATACAGTTTTAAAAGAAATATGACAGCTTTTCTCTTAACATTTTAGGTAATTTCTTAAAAGCATTTCTAAAATCTCACCGGAAAATTTCGCATATTACGGGATTGATTGCAGATGAAAAATGAACAAATATTGTTGTCGTATAATTAAACCAAAGAGGCATGTCTTTTCCAGTCAAGACTTTAATTTGTTTCGTAATTGAATATGAAGTGAAGCAAATGTAATAGTCACATACCACAATAAGCCTGCGTTTTATCGTTTTTGTTGTTTGGAAAGTTTATCTGTCTTCTAAATCCCTACGGATAAAAGAATGTTTAACTTTGAAATTTTTTTTTTGCATTTTATAATTATCATATCATTGTAAACACAAAATATAAAGGCAGGTAAAAGATAGCAAAAAGAAAATCCAGTTGTGAATCATCATCATCAAACTCATCTGGATGTCCCGCAGTGGACTGATCGTTAAGACACGGTTCCCAGCAGATCACCGAAGTCAAGCATCACTGGCTGCGGTCAGTGTGTGGGTGGGTGACCACTTGGATCAGTTTGCGTAAGGACTGAGGGTGTGCGATTGGTCCTCGTTAAACTGTGCTACCGTAAAGTGCTCGACATCGCGCGCAGATCGTCGGGCTACCGAAGCGGGGGTGCCATCCCCTCCGCAGAGGATCAAAATTGTGATGGCATGTCTTCGGATCATCCTCCGGGATGTTTCCCAGACCGTCGCCAATAGCCCATTGTGCAGCTCTAGTGTGACGTAAATTAACAACAACAACAAAATTTATCTGGGTGCCTGGGGCCGTTAGCGGCCTTTTTCCCATTCGTCTTGAATTGTGATCTTTAAGGTGGTTCTTTCTGGTAATTGGAATGCAATTGGAGTAAAAGGAAATTAAATATTTTGTATTTTAGATAAAATTACGTCACTGCAATAATAAGCTGCCATTGGCCTGAGGTTTATGTCTTCTTTTAAGTTTTCAAAAGTAAAAATTTCTTTGAATCCTGCGGTGTCACAATTTATGGTCTTTTCAAAAAATCTGAAATTTAGCTGCGCAATATGATGATCTAAAAAATCTATGTTGAGGTCTCGATGTATGTTTTTTATTTCGGATAAATCATCTTGCTTTTATCATTTTCCTGAGGATTTTATTCTGGCATATTTTTAGTTTTTTAAGGAGTGATGTGGAGATGTTGCACCAAGCTCCTGTTGTGAATAAATAGGCTACAGCAACATTATAGTAATCCAATGGCCAAGTTCCTTCTAAATAATCAAAGGGTGTCCAATCAGGAACGATATCCATTAATTTGCCAAAGATCATAAATGAAAATATCCAAGAACAAATACAGCCTAAACTTTTATGATTCATAATTCTTCCATATTTTAAATGGTACGTAACTGCACTTGCGTGATCTATAATAAAAGTAATAGTGTAAGATGAAGAACATGCTAGATTGTTATTGAAACCTGCATGTAGTCTGCAGAAAGCCTGCATGCAGTCTGAAACAAGAGTAACAGATGATGGCAGGATGACTAACAATGAAGATATCGACGAAAACTAAGTATATGATCAAGATGCTTTCGGTTTGTCTGAGGAGTGTTTGATCCCAAAAGGAAACAAGCGTAACAGCGGTGTTGCCCAAAATTGCCAACACAGCAATAGTGGTGCTTACCAGGCTTCCAAAAAGATTGAAACGAAGTTCTCTGTGGTGCGGTGTATGCAGTGCCCCCCCAAGCTCTTGGGCGCATTCTTGGGCAAATTCTAAATTCCCCCCCAAAACTATTCGTTTTATTTAGTGTAAAAATCCCCCTCCCCAAGCTTCAAGTGGGCGCATCGTGCGGGGCATTACATACCCCTGGGTGTATGTAATGCTGGCAAAGTGAAATTAGCAAAATCTTCCCCAGTTTATCAGTTAAATTATCAAACATATTGAATCTGGAAGTAAAGTGATGAGAGTGCGTGTATATTTATTTTCTGGGAACAATTTTTGGAGATATTATAAAACTAACATGAATGAGATGGAAAAAAAATTAGATTAATATTATAAATCATTTAGTTTCACTTGAATGCTTGGCTTATATTTTTTAGTTTACCTAAAGTTTCAAGAAAATTATACTGTGCATCGAACTTAATATATACATTTTAAATTCGACTAAATTATATAATACATAGGGGGAAAAGGGCAAAAAAGTGCTTGATATGTCAAAGATTAAATTTAAATTTTAATTGCAAGGGAGGGGGGGGGACAACTACATGATTAATTAGTCCTTCTGGCATGCCTCATTCCTTACCTTCCTCTGAACTTAACACTCTCAGCAAAAAGATACAGCTTAAATACCATAAATATAATAAAATAAGAATTTACTGCAGCGTCATTAAGGTATTTCGGGTATTTTCTCACCTTTCTAATGATTTAAGAAAGTGCTTTTTTATTTAAAAAAATATTTAACTTGCATTTAAAACAAGAATTAAAACAAGGATTAAGTTTATTTACTTCTCAACCTAATGCTATTATCCTTCAACATTTCGTATTAGGTATCAATTCTTCCATTGTTAGCTTTTCACTGTTAGGAGCAAGTGCTTTCACAAAAAAGTATTTTGAGTTAATCTTTTAATGTATTAAGTATTTGCATCTGGAGTTAAAATTCATAATGCACATATATATTTCTGTTACCCAGCTCTTAGCTAACTTTTACTGTATTTAGTTTCGCTGCATTTAATCAAACTTTTGACTCAAAATTATTACTAAACATATTTTTCATATTTTGCACCCTTATTTTGTATTGATTTTGGCTAAAATAACTGAAATATTTAGTATTTTAATAATTTATGGTTATGAAATTCAGCATGAGTCACCGGTGTCTCTTTCTACATTAAAGGTAAAATATATTCCAAGTACGGCTCACTTCCAAACAATAATGGTTTCAAAATTGCACTTTTTTACTGTTCTTTAGATTTAAGAGAAACAGTTATTTATCACTGAAACTTCTTTAATTTTTAAAATCAAATATTGATAAATTTTGGAATATGAATTTAAAAAAAATTCAAAACTACTTTTTTTTAAATTTTATATTTTAGTACAAATATAATTCTGATAATCTAACGGAATTTTTTCTTTACTATTAGACTATTTCTTAAAATTGAAAAATACCAAAATATATTTTTGCTTGCAATTAGAGCTCCAAAAAACACATAAAAGAGCCAGCGGTGTCCTAACTGCGCCAAAATGATATGTAACCTTTGAAACGCTTTTCATTAAAATTTTGATTGCGCTTAAAGTATTAAATTTAAAGTTTTATATCATTTAATAGTTTCTGTTCTACCTTATCATAACTTCCATAAGCAGCATTGACAAAAACAGAAAATACAATAAGTCCAATATATATAAAATATAGAATACTATAAAATATAGTCCAATGGAAAATACAATAATACAATAAATACAATAAGTTAGTACTGAAACGTGAAAAATATTCACATTAGATAAATTAATAAATAGATTAATCACTGTTTTATAATGACAAAAAATTTTTCTCACCAGCATGAAAGCACGCAAATTTCTTTGAAAAGAAATGAACTTAAGATCACCAAAATTAAGTAAGGAATATTTAAATATGTGTTTTTCAACTACTGTAGAACTTGTTGCAAAAGTTAACAAAATGACGTCTACGACATAATATTTATCATTTATCATTACATTGTTATTCTGGAGTGGGATGTATTTAATACATTTATTCATATAAATTTAAATTTACTAGTTAAAAGTAATAATATACTTACATAATTATGGGTTGTACTGGACATCTGATGTACCTGACATCCGGGATCTCTGCGAGTAGGATCATTTTCAGTCGGAAACTATCTTTCTGTGGTTTGGGCAAGCTATTGTCTTCTAGCAATAATTAGATGTAGCTTTAATCGCTTACTGCAACGATTATGATACAAAAGAAACATCTGGCACTTGAGTATTTGAAATTAAGTACTTAAAATTAAGTAAGTAATGGAAGTAAAGTAATCAATAGTAATGCAACAATAGTAATGATATTCGATTTTTTAAAACAATCATAACAAATAAGAACTTTAATGACTTTTAGCAAAAGTTACCCGATATTTATAATTTTTTTCTGATCTGAAATAAAACTTAAGCGCAAAACTTTTCTTTTATATTTAAGTTGAGGCTACGAAGTTGAAGTAAGTTAAAAGTTTCCTTTCTTTATCTTCTATATATATATATATATATACGAACAATATATATATATATAAATTATATATATAGTTAGATATATAGTTAGAATTCCTTTGGCTCCGTGGGGTATATTCGTGGTTTCCCTCTCCATCTAACGCAAACGCTAACTTTCTCCATCAAAAATTTCGTCTAGTTTACCCCAATGCTAGATCTGGGAGTTTCCTAGTCTTCCGAGCTGGGTTCGACATCACAAAACTTAAATACTCAATTTTTTCAAATCTTAAATTTCACTGTATAAAAGATAGTCAACTTCAGCGCATTTCAATCGATGAAACGTTTTGCTGGTACCACATCATATATAAGACAATAAGTTATATTTTTATCATAACGGTAATTTATATCTGTTACTAATTTTAAAAAAATCTGTTGAATTCGTAATTGCATAAACGATGGAAATACAAGAATCAAATTTTATACAATGAAATGTTTTATAAAATATACAGCAAGTTGAAAATTGTTCTGTATATTTAAAACTGTCATATTAATGTATAACAGAAATACATGTTGTATGCTGCGAGATCTGTTTTTCATAAAATTCATAAAATTAAACACTTTATTTAAAATCAAAATA
>NC_092206.1:37288462-37385790 GCF_043381705.1 Parasteatoda tepidariorum
TGGCTAATTTTTTGTATCTTTTGTAGAGATGAAGTTTTGCCACTTTTTAATTTATATATATATATACTTTTTTTTACACGAAAGAAATTTTTTTTTGCTGTAAAATATTATTAAACTATATTACTAAGAAAAAGGAATTGCTCATAAAAGTAATATAATTTTCGAAGCCATGCTTCATAATTCAAAAATTTAGGTTTTAAATCGTTTTCAACAATTGTAAGTATTATAATTTCTTTGTACTATAAAATCGTATAAAACTATATTACTAATGAAAAGCAATTGTACATAATATTACTTTCAAATCCATACTTAATAATTAAAAAACTTAATTAGAGAACATACCAAATAGCATTCTAAAATTATAATTGTTGTAAATCTTATGTTCTAGAGTATTTTTTGTCTATTCTAAGTACGAAATATCGATTCTTCTATCAAACTTTTAAGTAAGGCAGTCTCTGATGGAAAACTATGTTTTTTAACTGCTTTTTACTATTGCTAAATCTTTTACAACCAATGTGTCTATGTTCATTATAATTCCACACATCATTATTTTCCACTAAGTGCATGCATTGAAATGGTTTGCTGCTTTTCAATATCAGGAATAGCTGTAACACAGAGTGAAAAACCCTGAAAATTTTATGTGAATCGATATCAATTTATATTATACTAACATTTATAATTAAATTACCTAATGAAACAGAATATCACACCTTTAGAGTAACTAATTCAAGAAAAAAACTTATTTCTTACGAAAATCGCGATATTGGATTTTAAAATAGCGAAAATACAAATTGCAATATTGAATTTTTAAATCACGGGAATACGACTCACTGTGAATAATTATTAGATCGCGTGAATACGAATCGTAATGCATAGTTTTTAAATCACGTATAAATGCGAAAATTGATGTTTAATAAAACAAACGCGTGAATACGAATCGCAATATTGGATTTTAAAAATGCGTGGATACGAATCGCGATATTTGGTTTTAAAAACGCGTAAATACAAATCGTGATATTGGATTTTAAAGTCACGTGAATAGGAATAGCGATGTCCTATTTTTAAATCGCGTGAATACGAATCACAACTCTTAGCTTTTAAATCAGGTAAATACGAAAATCGATATTTGGTATCAAAATCGTGTGAATAAGAATCGCAATATCAGCAAAATCCGGTGCAGTTCCAAATAATCGAAATGACGGACATCCGCAAAATCAAAGGAATCAAATTGGCGAAAGAAAGACGTAATTCTTCACGTAATTGGCGAAAGAATGCATGTAAATGTCTCGCTAACGGGATTTAGGAAAAGCTTAAAAATTTTGTCGGATAATAAGTTAGATAATATGAAATTACTAATCTAAATTTTCAACTTTTTAAACAATATTAATTTTTTTTTTGATGACAGAATCAATGCTGGAATGAAGTAAAAAGTATTTTGGTAACACTATTGTTTAAATAACGGCTACTTCTTTAATGTTTCGACGAACCTTTTTTTGCCATTAAGTGTATGCTTATATGCCAACTCAGTTTTCAGGTCTTTGTTCCCAACGCAAAGAGGAAATTTCATCGTTTTCAAACAACCTACATTTATAAATATACACATTAGTATTTAGGACTAGGGAGCTCTATACAATGAGTCTGTGCAGTAAGTACCAGAAAATTGGTGACTGAATGCATCTTTCTAAGTGTGACCCGTTTTTGCACTCTGGTGAAGCCTTTGTAACTGACCGAATCCTTAGGTTAATCCTGTATTTTTCTTAAAAAACAAAATTCATTTTAACAGTGTTAAATTATTTATTAAATTTCAGTTTAAAACAGTATTGAATTACAGAGACGTGGTGGCTCAGGAAATAGAGCATTCCTCTTCCAAAGAGGTGAACCGGGACGAATCCCAGCGATGGCCAGTGGATGCGAATTCCACGCACCGACCATAGTGTTGACGTAAAATACCCTCAGTGGTAGACGGATCATGGGTTAGTCCCCTAGCCGCCTGGCTAACCGTGTGAGTTTTCCGAGGTTTTTTCTCTACACGTGACACAAATGCGTGTTAGTTCCGTCAAAAAGTACTCAATGAAGGCACGATCTAGGATACGATACTTGATCTAGGAATCCTTCTTTACCTTCTGGATTGGGCTTAAAACTACATGGCTGCGGAGTTGAACATTAGTAGTCGTAAATTCAAAATTGGGTCGGCTGTTCAACGACGGTTATAAAATAATATAAAATATTAAATTAGAGTTAATGCGGCAGAATTAAACTAATTTGATGGAGAATTCTGAAATAGTAATTATTTTATTTCATCTATTTTTCTGCGGAAATTTTCCTTAGATTATTTATAAAACATTTGTAGGAAATAAATAGCACTGTAAAAATCATCCAATTGCTACAAATAAAACTATCAAAATGGTTATTCTTAGAAAGATTATGAACTAGTTTAATAATTGAAGTCTTTAAATATTTTTTCTTACACTTTTTCCATTTATATGCAAAATAGTTCAGGAGGCGAGTTATAAAACTCAGTGGTTCACTCATGGCCCACAGTTATGGGTTGTGCTTTCCTAGAATACAGGAAGCCAAGTTTAGATACATATAAAAATTTCTGATAAATCCTAAAATATTGCATACTTATTCCAAAGAACTCGATGTGCAATTAATACATGAAAATACTACAGGAAACGAAAACAATATCTAAACATTAGAGAATAAAAAAAATAAATAAGTACATTTTGATCAATTTCAATAACCACAAAAGTTTAGGTACAAATGACAATGAAAAAATAAATTTCAAAATTTTAATAACTGATTTGATAAACCATCTTTTTAATCAACTAGAATAGACTGTTTTCCAAGGAAAGGAGAAAATTTTTCATGTTTTCTAAATCGATATTAATGCGTACTGTTTTACTGGCTTCTTTCAGTCGCAATTATAATGGATACAGTTTTCAGTTTTGATATGCGGCTCATAATACGATGCCTAAAAATTTTCAACACTGTAAAAACTTCTGGATCAAACTACAGTATAAAGTATCAGCCTTATCGGATCATCCGTAAAATCCATTTTCACCGTAAAACATAACGTATTTTTTACAGTAATATTTAAAGTGATTTTTGGTAAATATTACTCAATAATACGGTAAATCAAATTTTTTGTTCCGTAGCATCTGCGCTGCCAACTTTCTACAATATTTAGGAATATTTCTCTAGTGGTAGCTAAAGTTTATGCTTTAAGGCATGATTTTTCGTTTTGTACATTTGATTTAGATTTATTTTCCACACCACTACTTGTAAATGATTCAAAAATTCATATGAAATGCCTTTTAGTTACATCTTTGTCGTGGTGAGGCTTTCAAAATATTTGCAGAATTATCAAATATTTTCGAATGTAGGCAAAAAGTGTAGTAGTTGGTAACTCTGCGTAATATGTTCTAGCAAAAGTGGATCCTACGGTAAAAAGTATTGACACCCTGAGTGCCATTTCTTTTTACAGTAATTTGATCCAGGATTTTTTACAGGGTACGGATTTAGTTCAGGACAAAAAGGGGCGTAGTAGCAATTTAAAAATAAATTTTTTTTTTAGCTCTAAGCTACTTTATAGTTGTAGATTTATGTGTGCTTGTTTTGTTGGAAAACCGACTTTGGCCCATACAATATTTCTCTGAAGGTTAATAAATAGATACCAAGTTTTTTTTTAAAATTTTATAATCATCTGAATTTTATTTTTCACTACAAAATGAAACCGCGAACCATGAGCGAAGGTCTACTACGTTGTTCGCTTAATACATATCTTTCTCGATCAGCGCATTAATCCATTCATAGCCNACGGCAGAACAGCAATACCCAAGACTTCAAAATCTAGGGTGTTTCCATTATTTTGATAACCACCTGTAAATACCAAGTTTTTTTTTTTTTAAATTTTATAATCATCTGAATTTTATGGTCACTAAAAAATGAAACCGCGAACCATGAGCGAAGGTCTATTACGTTGTTCGCTTAATACATATCTTTCTCGATCAGCGCATTAATCCATTCATAGCCATATGACATGTACTTACTGGTACAATTTAGTCTCGTGTATTTGAAGACAAAGAATTTGGACCATCTTAATTGCCTTTTGCTGCATTCAATTTCACCTGTTTCTCAATGTATGAGATCCTTTGAATAACTATGGCCCTTTTAACTTTTTATATCATTAGTTGAACAATTTTGGTTAGAAGTTGATTTTTGAATTTACGTCTTTCACGATTTTTTACATCATAATTGAGTACTCGCACTTCATGCAGAAGAAGATAATGATTACCCACACCCACACATGCGAGTGATCCATGACGTCATCTCCAGCTGATAGTTTATAGCAAAATGACGTGTTAAAGTCAAGCTAAGTTCCCCCACATAAGTTTAGAATGTTAATTAACGTGAAGTTAATTAAATAAAGCATAGTATCGCACATCAAATTTGTTGAAATATAATTCTTTCTTTCCTGCGTTTTTTACTTAATTTAGATTTATTACTTGCATACGTATTTTATTGTAACAGTGAAATATTTTTGTTTTGTGTACCTGACAACTTTGATGCATAATTAGTTTGTTAATGTTCTGCATGGATTCCTGTCTGTCTCTGTGTTAAGTAAAAATAAAAAAAATTGTGGAAGAATTGAAATCGTCGTGAAAGAGCACAGAATGTGTCACTTAAGATAATTGATACTTGACGGGCTTGGTATACTCGAAATAGAAGAGAAAGAACAGTTGCTAACGAAAACAAATGTCACGTTTCAATAACCAATCAGGATAGAGACACCCACATTACATCACTTGCAGGTATTCCCTTGTGGTTTGTTCTTACCACGAACTAAAATTCTGCTTATAACTTGATTTGAGCGATTTATTTAAGCTGAAGGTGTATGAAATAGACTTATTTTTAAATTTTAACCTCCGAATTCCAAATACTCCGATTCTAGACTTATTTTACTAATTTTCTAATTACTTGAGATAAATTAGAGAAACTTGTTCGTCACTTTCGGGTAAAACATGAACTATTTATTTGTTGAAGATACATTTAGATACATTTTTCACATAATTAGATATATTAAATAACACTACTTGCGATTAATTACAGTAACTCTCTCTTTTGTAAAAATCAAGAATAGTTTATTAGTAAAAAGTAAATTAGACACAAATTTTGTCACTAAATACTAGAAAATAAACAGATTAGAAAATCGAAACTCAAATTCAACATACTGTAATACATTAAGAATTAATGATAAAAGTATTTTGAACTAACGATTCAATTGGATACAGAAGTTAAAAATGAAGAATGTGCGTGTTTTCAAAAGTGATTAGTTTCAACCACGAATTAATTAAAGAATAAAAATGCACCTGCTTCATCGGTAGAAAAAAGCAAAGTACAGTTTTTTTTTCCTATCAATTTTTTAATGATACTTTTCGACAATTTAAAATCAATCACCGGAAATAGGAACATTTATGACTTAAACTAAGAATTTCAAATTATAGTTTATTTTTGTGTTTTGAATTGGTTTAGTTTTTAACGTCTTTCAAGAGCATTTATTTTTCTTTCTCACAGAATTTGATGGGACTTTTGTAAAATAATGATAAGTTGAAAAAAAAAATATACAATGTTACGCCTCACTGAAAAGAAAAGGATATACATATATTTAAGTTTGAAAAAAATAGGTTTTTATATTTTAATAACTTTTTCTGGTTCGTGTATTGATTTTTAAGGAAAAATATACATAAAAGACATTGAAGACATAATTGAAAGAAAAAATGATGGTAACCTTATTTTTTCTTTTAAAAAAAATAATAAATGCGCAGCTTATTGTCTACATCATAATTGCTAAACCCAGTTTCCTAATTTGAACTTAAAATTGAACTATAAATAAATAAATAGCTCGTTCCATTTCATTGATTGCGGAAATTATTTTATTTAAAACCAGCTTAGAGTTGGTTTAAAACTCAGCAAAGATTTTACATTGGACAAAAAAAAGTTTCATTATTTTTCACTACTTAATCAACATTGATGAATATGCTTTACATTTTAATCTGAGTAAATCACTGGTTCGTTTGATTGACTGAAGATAAAACAGTCGTAACTATCTCACTCTAAGAGAAAAGAAGACTTTTGAAATAAGTTTAAGGTTGCATTTACAATAATTTAAAATGCTTTACTTTTCAAAGTAAACAAATTACCGATTTGAAAAACGAATGAGTGAAGGTAAAACAATTTTTTAAAGAGGAAAACACACATATACCATTTATCATTCAAAGAAACTTTAAAATAAGTTTAAGGTTTTACTATAATGTAAAATTTATAGGCATTAGTATGTCTTATATTTTATAAGTAAATGAATAAAAAGTTGGACCATTAGTTCATAGTCACTTATTATTAAATAAGGAAAACTTTTAATGACATTTTCAGATTTTATTGCGATAAATTTATATTTTTAAGCAGACATTACACTTTAAAATTGAATGAAACTTAATTTCACAATTTTATCGCTAATTAGCAGTCAATTATCGTTTGGAAAAAATCAAGAAAAAATTTATGAAGTTCCCTATAGTCGTTTAATTATATATTTTATTTTAGTTCTGTGAAATGTTTAAATGTTAGTTTTTTTAAGGATGTCGTGCGTACCAATGAATTGTAAACAATCAAAGAATAAATACAGAAAAGCACTATTAATACCATATATTAACTATAAAAGTTGAAGATTTTTTCTCTGTTTATTGTATAATTTATAATATTACAGAATAATGTAAATTACAGAATAAAAATAGACAGAAATAAAAAAGAAAAAATTAAAGAAACACTTTTTACGCATAATGGAGATAAAACTCCAAAATAAAAGATTTGGAATTGTTCAGAAAGTTTTAGTTCTTAGGGGAGAGTCGGGTAGCCCCGCCCACTTAAGGAGTATTGCTTATATTTCTGTATAACATCTTTCCAGGAGTAATAATCAATATTTTTGTATGTTTCTATAGTTTTATCATCTATTTAAATAATGCAGAAAGAATAAACCAAAACGAGTAGTTTAACTTAAAAAAATAGAAATTTAAAAAAACATGTTTTTCAGCTCTTTTCAAAATGTGTCGGGTAGCCCCGCCCAGTTACAAAAATTATGTTTTTTGACTGTTTTTCCAGGTGTAAATAAAAATGACCCATGTATTGACAATAGATAAACCTCATTTGTCATTTTTATCACAAAATTATTTTATTTATTATATATTTATATACTTTCAGTGAATTCTATCATTTAATAACAATCATTTAGTAACAACAATGTTTGTTGTTAAAAATGCATATAACATTCAAATTTGAAGCAATAAAATAATAATCTTTGCAACCGTACATTTACCGACGAAGTAAAATTGGGTGGTGATACCCGACATTTATGTGAGCGGAGCTACCCGAAATCCAATTTTTTTGTACATTTGTAATGACTCGAATAATTTTTCACATATAAACTTCTTTCTTTGGGCAAATTAAACTTAAGACTACATACTTTAATTCTGTATGTATAGAAAATATTAGTTTTTTAGTATTAAAATGAAGTTTAATCGAAACATTTAACCAATTTTTCTTAATTTCATGACTACTGCATTCAACATATTTTCAAAACTATTGTTTACCATGTTANTTTGGAGTATATAGTGGAAAAGTTTAATTAGACAATTATTTGTAGGTAATAAATCAGAGACACAGCACTTACACCACTTCCGTGTATCAAAGGTTTAGGCAAGCCAGTCGTTCCGGAAGTGAAATTGATGAAAATAGGGTGTGATAGTGACACTTGCTCGAATATGATAGGCGGAACTAGGGTATACCGGGCAAATGTATACCGGGCAGTGGCACTTAACCTTAAAAAAACATCAGTTAGGTTTAAAATATCGAATAAATGTAATTATATCCACGAATAAATTCATATCAAATCGAATGTAATAAATATTACGGACATTCACCGAAGCATATCTGTGATTGTCGACATACACCGGTGAGGGTCCGAATGTACAAGAATGTAATGAAATATTCGATCTTTCACCTACGTATTTGGTGTTTGTCGACATTCACTGGTGAAAGTCAACAACCACCGATTTCGGTCCTTCGCTGTGACATTTTAACCAAACCGATGAAAATTCTTTTCCGAGATGGCAACAAAGAATTGAAAACTGAGATGTCAGGCGATTGAATAGTCATAAATATGGAGACAATATACTTATAAGTGATACACTAGTACATATAACTAAACAGATCAATATGCACTGTCAGTAAAATCGCAAAAAAAAAAATTACAAATTTCTTTTTAACTGATAACTGATAATAAATAAATCACGTTCTGAGATGCCTTATCATTGCCATGAGAGATCATGATGTTAGATTTTACCGTAAGATATACAGTTCAAGTGCCAGAACAGAGAACTCGATATTCAATTACTCAAAATCAACAAACCTTAAGGAAGGCAATTGTTTCTGTATGGAGGGTAAATAAATGTTTAAAATCTTCATCCTATGATTGGGGGGAAAGCTTTTTTTTCATGTGCATGATTTTAGAAATAATTTTTAAGATACTGTGAGTGACGACTTGCAGCCTTTATTAAAAAGAAATTCTCAAATAAAGATTTTCAAATTTTGTTTAGGAGTATATTCTCATTTAAATGGTTATACAAACCTATTAAAATCCTGAATTGTTATGAGAAACTAATTCCTATTCATTCAAGCAAAAATCATGACATTCTTTTTTTAAAAAATGGGACACGCTGTGCCGCACCGCCTGAAAGAAGTGCCAGGTATCTGTTTTTTACCTAATGTAAATGCAGTATACAGAAAACATATTCAAAAATTGAGATCTGTACTAGATTACTCGGACAAATTCTTGCAACCGAAATTTCGTGTGAACGAAATCTCGCTTGAATCTCGCGTGGTCTAAATCTTCCATGGGGCAAAACAGCGCCTACTTAATGTTAAAATGAAAGATATCACCTGCTTAACATGAAAAAATGTGATAATAATCAAGCAATCTCTTCTTAAACTGTAGATTTTTAGAAAATGAATGCAGATTTTCAGACGTAAATACATTTTGAATGAATTTTTGCATATTTGTTATCGGTGAAATACCCACACATTCAAATATATACAGCTCCGATACATCCAGACATGACCATAAGGATTTTACGATGATTTTCAGGCATGAACAAGATTTTAGTCGACTGACTCATCTCAAATAGTGCGTTCCATCGATGTGTAAGCATTTTTTCTTCTTCTGTAGTAGTAGTACTTTATTTATGTCGCACTAGAGTTGCACAACAGTCTATTGGAGATTGTATGGAAAAAATTTCTGAGTATGAACCGAAGACGTGCCATCACAATTTTGATCCTCTGATGAGATTTTTATAACCGTCGCAGAAGATCCAACCCAATTTTTGAGTATACGACTACTGATGGTCAACTCCGTAGCATTGAACCCAATCCAGAAGACAAGGAAGCTCCTGGATCAAGTATTGGGAGAAATTTGCCTCTAGGAGGACAATTTTTGATGGAACACACCCGCATTTGTGTTACATGGCGAGGAAGACCACGAGAGCCTCCCACGGTTAGTCTGACTGCAAAGGGACTCTAACCCATGATCTGTCTACCACTGAGGATATTTCACATTGGCACTTAATTGATGCAAGCCGGATGCGGATTCGTATCGACCAGCCATCGCTGGGATTTTAATCCAGTTCAACTCATTGGAAGGCGAATGCTCTATCCATTTGCCCAACAACCTGCACGCAAAGTCGTATACTTACCGTAGAATAGTTTAATGAAGATCGATACCCCGCAAACTCGGTCTCTTTGACTGATCAAAGTGGTCACCCTCTCGCTTATTGACCGCAGATAGTGATGCGGAACTTAGTGGTCTCACAGTGAAATCACGCAGTAAATACGAATAAAGATAAACAACGAGAAAAGACCATAAATAATGTCACGAAAACAACTTAATGTCAAAATACAAATCCTCAAAATACACAATGGAAGAAAGACAAGCAGAGAATCATAAGAAATTATAAGCGAATTACAGCAATTGTCCTAAAGCTCTCTCCTTTTTTCCTCGCTGTAACTCATTTGTAATTTCTTTTGTCCCTCTGATTGTCCTTCTTTCTGAGATTACTTTCAGTACTGAAATAATCGCCTTGCATTAATTGTGATCTTTAAAAAATTTTTTAATCTTAATTCATAAACAACTGAATTTTTTTTCCATCTTCGCTCGTAAACAGAAGTAACTGTTTCTTTAATTCAAGTTTGTACTTATGTATAATAAAATATTTCCTTTTGTTTGACAGATTTAAAAATGTTTCAAAATTCGACGGAAATCTACCAGGAGTGCTTACACTGTGAAGATAACTCTTATCGTCGAAGTTTATATTTTAACATCTTTGGAAGCATCTTATCAGCAATAATCGCATTGGTTGCGGTTATAGGCAATGGAGCAGTTACTCTTGTTTCTTTTTGGGATCAAAACCTACGCAGTCAAACTGGAAACATTCTAATCGTTTACTTGGCAGTCACTGATATCTTCACTGCTTTGTTCATAATATTCCCCTCCTCTATTGCGGTAGCCGCTGATTACTGGCCATTGGGCTCTGTTTTCTGCAGAATGACAACGTGCTTCAACTGCATGTTCTTATGTTCATCTTCATTTAACATTTCCCTTGTCAGCTTAGACAGAGTAATAGCTGTCTTATTTCCACTAAAGTACGACACTTGGATTTCTGTCAGTGTCTTGATAAATGTCCTTATTTGCCTTTTCTTGGTTACTGGAATCAGTGGTTTAGTTTGTGGAGTACCCGGCTGGTCTTTATACAAGTACACTGAAGGTACTTGTGCAATAGATTACATCAATGATTTTAGAGTGGCCTATCTATATACTTATGGGTTTTCTATGTGTTATGTGCTTCCAGCTATTTTAGTTGCCATTTGTTACATTAAAATCATAATAGCGGCAAAAAAATCAGCTAAAGTAAATCCACGAATTTTCTGCAAACGAAATGAAGAAAATATAGCTATAAGTCAGGCCTCACACACTAACAAAACTGTGAAGAGTATGATAGTTGTTGTGTGTGTGTATTACTTTTGTTACACTCCTTATTGTATTGCGAATGAAACTAAGGTATTAACAGGTAAAGATATGCCACCTTGGCTAAACTATATGTCAACAATACTAGTTTATGTGTCTTCTGCTGTTAATCCCTTCATCTACGGTATTTTGAGAAAAGATTTCCGTAATGCTTTTAGGAAACTTCCCAGAATGATCAGAGATAAAATTTTGTATTTTAGGATTTAATTGCACAAAATACAAATGAACAGTAGCATTTACTATAATATTATAACATGTGGTATTCCTTGATGAACACTCTACCCCAGACTGCTAAGGCGTTCACAGCTCTAAGTTTTTCTTACAATATTTTTTTTGTATTTATTTTAATTTTCTGAAAGAGCATGATGAGAATAAAATTTGTAACGTTTCACGGATAGTCATCATCAAAATCATCTAATCCACTGATTTTAGTCACCGAATCACAATTTGTTTACACAGAAGACTACTTTCGTTTACCCTTTCAGGTAACTTTGTTACTTGTTGCCAGATGTCGTAGGGATCAGATCTGCAGCAACTTCAGATTTCAACTCATTTACATACATATTTTTTTGATAAGTATTCTGAAGTTTATTAATGCAATAATGCATTAATTTTGGTTAAGATATTTCTAAGCAAATGCATTTGTGAGTATAAATTACCCCTGTCACTCTGGTTGTTTTGTTAATCTCATGTTTTTTTTTGTTGTCATAGAACTGATGTTTTGTTAATCTCATGTCTTTCGTAATCGTGCTGATATTTTGTTAATCTCATATCTTTTGTCATAGTGCTGATGTTTTGTTAATTTTGTTTGTTGTCACTCACGTTTAGGCATATTCTTCATAACGTTGGTTTTTTCAATTTGAGTTCTGCTATAAGTGTATGTGTAAATCTTCCCTGTCATTGTCACTCACTTTTGTGTTTGCCAGCTTTGTTTGAAGTTGACCTACTATTGTCTTACAATAATAAATGAACCCGCATCTTTTGGTGTCAGTGTCTACTGTATTTATTTCCCCCCTTAGTACAAAGGATGGTGAGCCAATAGCCCTTCTAAAATTTGGTACGTCACTAATGTGTGAAAAAGATTTACCAAATTTGTAATACAGAGTTGCTTAAAATACGGCAATTGAATTCCCAATATTATCAACAACTGTTCTAAACATCATTTTTATTCAAGAAAAAACAGTTATGATTTTATATTAATAAAGTAAAAAGGAAATAAAAACCCGTGAGACGTTTATTTGAAGGGAAGAACCAGAATATGGGCGAAACTAAATCCTTTGTTAATTAAAAAAATAAACTAAGTAGAAGAGTGTTTAAAAAATAAACGAACAACAGTCGACGCAATACTTAATGAAGGCCTTACTTGAATAGTTGAACAACTCCATTAATAAAAATAATGAAGCGAGACTTACTTTTATCTGTAACACAAGTTATTTTACTCCTGTTATTTAAAAGTTGGAACTTCTCCAATTTAAAGCTTCTGCTGTTAAACATATAGTACCGAAAATTTGGCAAGGTAAGAAAAAATTCACTTATTAGACTTCTGCAATTTATAATGAACAAAAGTGGAGCTTTCCCACAATTTAAATTAGGCCTTTAAACACATATAAACCATTGATCATTCTGATGTTTCATATTTTGGTGTCATACTGTTTATGCTTATAAGGTACAGAAATGTATAAGAACCTCATACTGAAATGAAAATGCATAAAAATCAGAAATAGTACTTTTTATGCATTAAAGCGAACGTGCTTGAAACTTTCGAACTAATCGTTCTTCTGATTCGTATAATCGAATCTTTAATGTACAGTCGTATATAATCTTCTCTGACTTGCGCGAAAAGATACATTGGAAACAACGTCTCTTTTATTTAGATACATCAGATGCGGAAATAAGTAAAAACCAAAATTTATATTTTTTATACGTTGTGGCATTTAAACTGTTAGTCCACCAATCTCAGGATTGATTTTATTCAATTTAGCGTGAGAAATTACAACAGAAACAAAACCTTACTTGCTGGTTAAGAAAAAAAAAATTCTTCTCCTCAAATCACACCCATTTCCTTCAACAACAACAAAAAAAAAAGGCGGGAATCGTACAGAAGAGATTTGAGGAACTTTCAGGTACAAAAACATTATAAAGTCTTTTTTTTAAATATCTTGAGTGCTAGTATTTTTGAAGAAACATATATTTTTTTGTTGTTGCTATAATCACTGGAGTAGAGTGACGCAAGTGAGGATTAAATTTTTTTTAAAATATGAAATCAAATTATTAGCTGAAAATGAAATAAATGGATTGCAATAGATGGTGATTAAGTGGTTGGAGAGATTAAAAACAGATATTGTGAAGTTGAAATTAAATATCAAGTGAGCGAAAATATTATTGAAGATATAAAAATGTAACTTCTTTAAAAAAGATGGAACAAAAAGTGAACTGAATGTTATTTTAATAAGAAACACTCACTTGCTAAAAAGAAATATATATATTTTTTAAAAAGTAGCTGCTCAGTGGCTGGTTAATGACGTAAACAGCAAATCTTTCTTTCTGTTTCGATTTTATGATTTATTAATTCGATTATTATTTCAGATGGAAGAAAAAAACGTGGGGGAAAATGTCTGTTTGTGGATTAAGTAAAAATAAAATGACATTAAGGAAAAGAGAATGAAAATTTAAACAATTAATAAAATATAAACATGCTATTTTTTGGCCTAAAAAATATCAAACAAGATTTTTTTTTCTATCCTAAAAACTTCCCTTCCAAGGGGTTTGAGAATGTTAATAACAGAACTGGTAGAAATGCCATTGGTAATTGTGGTTTGGTTTAACTCCTGGGTAACATTTTTAATGTTAAAAAAGTTTCTAACACAATACAAAAATTCGTTGGTTGTTCTTTTATTAAAAGTTTTCTTAATTATTGAATAAAACAATTGCAACAGTTATTTTCATAACATTGGAAAAAAAATTATACTGAAACAATTGACTATCAGTAATAATAACAAAGCATCTTTTATGAAATGCACATGGAAAGTGAAATGTGATATAGCTGGGAAAACAAGGAATTCTTTTTCTCAGTTAGGAAAAATAAGCAATAAACTGCGAAGTTTTCAAAAGATCTCCAACTAAACTCTCCAAAAATGGCTTTTGATATGAGAAATATGTGTTGTCTTCAGGAAAGCTGGGCTTTCTCTGAAAATGAAAGAGAAACAATTGTCTCACAGATAACAAAAGTTCACCTTACTCAACCTGATGAAAAGAATGAAGACAAAAAAAAAGGAAAAAAAAAACACAAGAAAGTACGTTCATCAAAGAATATAAAACTAAATGAGAACAATGATTTCTGTGACGAAAATTGATAATGAATCGGTGTTCTTTAGAAATATGTAACATTCGGCATGTTACCATGGATACCTGGAATACCTATTTGTTCAAAATGTGCATCATTTCTCAGTGTAAGTTTCTCGATCTCCTGCCAATCGATTCTATTGGAAGTACAATCCAATCGAGTTCAAGAAAATTTTCGCCTACATTTTGAAAGTATGATTATGATAGAAGACTGTGTGGATTTTACGTTTATGGTAGAAAGCTCAATTTATTTTCCTGATAGATATTCTTTTCTTCATTTCTGATAGATATTCCTTCTTAGATTCTGGTGAAGAGATTTAAAATTGATTTGTTATGAAAAGAATGCAACTTGCATTTTTTTGAAATGTAAAGTGAAAATCGTAATGTATCCTAAAAGCTGTGAATTGTTTGGAAGAAGACATAAGGAAGATCTGCAATAAAATAAAATTAAATGAGAAATGAAAGAACGTTTATTTTTGGTAATTTTAGTAGTTTTATATGAATTTATATTAATATTGCAATAAATAAAAGAAAATATGATTCACAGGGCATAACTCAAATGCTTCTCAAAAAATATTTTTCCAATTCAGAGATAGCTTAACTATTCAAAACGTAGACAACTTTGGTCAGATTATAAATTATGATTTTGCACACTGTGCAAAGTTATTAAATGAAACAATGGCTGAGGCATTTGTCACCTCCCCTCTAAACTAAAGAGAAACTGTTTTATTCTTTTTTTCAGAACTTGCCAAAGTTATTCCAGAAATAATGTTTTAAAACTTGGCAAATTTATTATTGTTATTAAAGGATTAAATGGGCAGGCCACATTATAAGAATGCAGGATAACAGGACAGCCAAAAACGTTTTCAGTGCCAGGCCAACAAGTACGAGAAAAAGAGGACGACCAAACTTAAGATTTTTAGACTGCCGCGAAAAGGACCTACAAGTTTAAAAGATAATAAACTGGAGAACCTTGGCTAAGGGAAGAATGTCTTGGTATAGGCTTGTTGAGAAAGCCAAGGCCCATCCTGGGCTGTCGTGCCAAGGAGAAGATGAGGAAGAAAGTTATAACACTAAGATTTTTCTTAACCTGATAAGTTATTGAGTCAAGCAATTGTAGTGAAAATTATCTTCTAAATTAGAACACAATCATAATCCATATTTTCCTTTCGTTAACTTATCAGGAAGATGCCAAAAGTAATTCTTTAAAATTCTGTCTAAGTTATTAACTTATGATTTTTCCTACACTGATAGGTTATCGAATTAATCAATGAGTCATGACGATATATTTTATTAATATTGAATTACTCAATGGTTTCGGCAGTAATATCTTAAATTGGAAGGCAGTTGTCTTCAAAATTTTTCATTCATTAACTAGTTAAGGGGATGCCACAAATAATGCTTTAAACATTTGGTAAAGTTATTAAATTAAGATTTTTCTTACTCTGAAATGTTATTGAACGAAACAATGGTATCGGCTGATATCTCTTAAATTGGAAGACAGTTGTCTTCAAACCTTTTCATTCATTAACTTGATAAATAGATGTCAGAAATAATGCTTTAAAAAATCTGGTAAAGTTATTAAATTTTGATTTTTCTTATCCTGAATAAAACAATGAAGTTATTGAATTAAACAATAATTTCTGCAATTATCTCCTAAATTGGAAAGCAGTTGTCTTCCAAATTTTTTCATTTATTAGTTTGTCAAGGTGATGCCAAAAATAAGGTTTTAAAAAACATTCCAAAGTTTTTACCAGTTCAATTATGATTTTTCCCTCCCTGACAAGCCATCTAATCAAACTGAAGTTCAGACAATTATGTCTTCAATTAAATGATGCCTTCTTCGTATCAATGATATCTTCCTCAATTAAACATTTTATAATAGTTGACTACGAGATAACCAAAGCGTTGCAAAAGATTACCATTCAGTGAACTGTTTTGTTTATGAAAAATGTATTTCGAACAAAAACATAACATTTTAATTCATTCTAAGTGGGTTCGCGTGTGACTCTCTGCCAACTCTAATCACAATGATAATCACAATCTCTCTAATCACAATCTATCTAATCACACAATCTTTCTAATCACACAATCTAATCACACAATCTAATAACACAATCTAATAATCACAATATATCTAATCACAATCTATCTAATTGCACAATCTAATAACACAATCTAATAATCACAATCTAATAACTCAATCTAATAATCACAATCTATCTAATCACAATCTATCTAATTACACAATCTAATAATTACAATCTATTCCTAATCATATAAAATATACCCAATTTGTAGATAAGTTTCTACTGTCGAATTGCAAATAGGCCTCAGCTTTCGGGTCATGCAGTCTCTTGTAAGATAAGGCTAATTTGAAGTGAATTAAGTTAAACATCTTTCAGTTGAGGTTCAATGCCAGACATCACACAGTCAATAATATTTTAGACATTTTATCAGTTTAAAATAAATGATAATTTTTAATTTTTTTTTTAAATAGTTTGCTTTTAATGAAAAAAATCCTCTCCCCAGAATTTTTTCAGGTGATGCATAAATACAAAATGCCCACAGAAACACGTGGAGTTTATTAAAGAAAAATATTTAAATTGGTGGATATATCATTAAGAAATTAGATTTGAATAGTGACTCGATCTAGATTAGCAATCTTTTCATGTAACTCTAAAAAATTAGAAAATTTCGTCCTTGAAGAACCATAAAAAACCATAATTTTCTATTCATTCTTATTTTAATTCAGCTCATACATTTACTGCTAAATATTAGCATATCACAACCATAAAGGTCTGGAATGCCACTTTAGCATCAATAAATCTNAGAGGAAGAAAGTTATAACACTAAGATTTTTCTTAACCTGATAAGTTATTGAGTCAAACAATTGTAGTGAAAATTATCTTCTAAATTAGAACACAATCATCTTCCATATCTTCCTTTCGTTAACTTATCAGGAAGATGCCAAAAGAATTCTTTAAAATTCTGGCAAAGTTATTAAATTATGATTTTTCCAACATTGATTGGTTATCCAATTAATCAATTAGTTATGTCAATATGTTTTATTAATATCGAGTTACACAATGGTTTCGGCAAAAATATCTTAAATTGGAAGGCAGTTGTCTTCAAAATTTTTCATTCATTAACTTGATAAGGAAATGTCAGAAATAATGCTTTAAACATCTGGTAAAGTTAGTAAATTATGATTTTTCTTACTCTGAAAAGTTATTAAATTAAACACTGGTTTCGACAATTATGACTAAAATTGGAAGGAAGTTGCCGTCAATTTTTTTTTTCATTTATTAGTTTGTCAAGGTGATGCCAAAAATAAGGTTTTCAAAAACGTTCCAAAGTTTTTACCAGTTCAATTATGATTTTTCCCGCCCTGACAAGTCATCTAATCAAACTGAAGTTCAGGCAATTATGTCTTCAATTAAATGATGCCTTCTTCGTATCAATGATATCTTCCTCAATTAAGCATTTTATAACAGTTGACTACGAGATAACCAAAGCGTTACAAAAGATAACCATTTAGTAAGCTGTTTTGTTTATGAAAAATGTATTTCGAACAAAAACATAACTTTTAATTCATTCTAAGTGGGTTCGCGTGTGACTCTCTGCCAACTCTAATCACAATGATAATCACAATCTCTCTAATCACAATCTATCTAATCACACAATCTTTCTAATCACACAATCTAAGCTAATTTGAATTAATTAAGCTAATAAAGTTAATTTGAATTGAATTAAGTTAAACATCTTTCAGTTCAGGTTCAATGCCAGACATCACACAGTCAATAATATTTTAGACATTTTATCAGTTTAAATCAATGATAATTTTTAATATATTTGTTCAAATAGTTTGCTTTTAGTGAAGAAAAAATCCTCTCCCCAGAATTTTTTCAGGTGATGCATAAATAAAAAATGCCCACAGATACTCGTGGAGTTTATTAAAAAAAAATTAATTAGATTGGTAGATAGATCATTAAGAAATTAGATTTGAATAGTGACTCGATTTAGATTAGCAATCTTTTCATGTTAACTCTGTAAATTTATAAAATTTCGTCCTTGAAGAACCATAAAAAAACCATAATTTTCTATTCATTCTTATTTTAATTCAGCTCATACATTTACTGCTAAATATTAGCATATCACAACCATAAAGGTCTGGAATGCCACTTTAGCATCAATAAATCTAAGTTTTGTGAAAAATATCCTGGATCCATATCTCAGATATGCTCGGATTCATAACAAAGAATGAAATCAATACTAAGGAGTGGGCAGACCATTCAAAAAACTTGAAAAACAACCTAAATAATGATGTTGGAGCACCCAAAACCAGGACTAAAACATTCCATGGAGGGACATCACCATTTTTCATGAATTGTAACTAAGCAGGTTCTCTTTGAATCGTTAAGAACAATGAATGCAATGGTGAATAAATGGATAACCGATGCAAAACGTAGAGAAGGGGGAGAGAAAAAGTATCGCCGATAAATATTGAGGACCAATCATAAATCATCCTTCGTCCATTGTCTGAATTGAGAAAGAAAGTGATGACAATGCGCCCACTATGGGTTGATTTTCGTTTTGCCCGGATTTATCCGCGTCGTTAAAAATTTAAGGATTTATGTTCTTTTCCGATAAGAACCTTCCTGTTTCATGTCGAATTATCGTGAGTATCAAAATATGGAAGCCATATCGGTTCTTTAAGAACGATAAAAGTTCGCCGGACCCACTATAGCGGATGAACTTGTATAGTCTTGGTACGTGAGGGCGGCTTATGGAGGAAATAAAGAATATAATGTGCGAGAGAAAGCATATTTTGAGCTTATAGAAAGGGAATGAGTGTTTTCAATATTTGAAAACCCACTTTCGAAAAGAAATAGATTTAACCTTCTTTGCGTGTTAACATCAAATAAGAAGTAACAGAATCAGCCATGTTTGACCACACGGCTGTTACGCAATGGTTTCCTAAACTTTTCGAAGTAATCCTACCAAAATATTGCATGAAGCTAAGAGCTTTTCGTTCGAAAGAAATAAACTGTTTTCTTATTGTTTTAATTCTACCTTTGCTCCGATTAATATAAAACGCTAATACGTATGCATCAATATAACCGATGATATTTCTTTTCTCGAGTTGGCAACAGATTTCATTTTTAATTGCAGGCGTTTTGCACAAATCTCTAAACTTTTTTTCGTACTTATCTGCATAATTAAGAAGTTGTGAACTCATTACATAAACACAATAGCATTTGTTTTCGATTCTCACCAAATTCTAACCGAATATGGGTGTGCCACATCTCCGATTGTCGCCGAGAAAAAAACGGTTGGCTGGTTTTGAGTTCTAAAATAGTTCCTTTTCATTGGCAGAAATGAGAAGTGTTATGCTATTGCTATTTTATTTTGAGTTGAGGGCTTTACTATTCCACGTTTTGGTACATTATTAGAATTTAGAATAGTGTGATTAAGAAAAATATGTGAACTGTTTGCAATTTCAAATTAATATTGAAATGTACATGTTTAGAGTTTTCTACAGTGAAAAGTATTCGGAACTTCAGTGTTCAAAAAAGTATACAAAAGCTAGACATTAAGAACGCATCCAATGAGCGAGCATCTGATTGCGAAGCAATCCGAAATGAACTGCGAAAGCAGCTCCGNACAGGTTTAGAGGTTTCTACAGAGAAAAGTATTCGGAACTTCAGTGTTCAAAAAAGTATACAAAAGCTAGACGTTAAGAACGCCTCCAATGAGCGAGCATCTGATTGCGAAGCAATCCGAAATGAACTGCGAAAGCAGCTCCGGGGGTTGGAGAGCTCTAGCGAGCAGGAGGCGAAGCCTCTTAGTTTATTATATTTTAATAACACCCTTGCAAACCAACTAAATATTAATAGACGAATTCTAATGTAGAGGCTTTCACGACTCCATTTTTGGCGAGAATTTTAAAATCGTAAATTAAAGACGGGGAGTAAGAAACGCCCTATATATTTTTGCATTTAAAACAACTTTTATAATAGGGTTGCATTTTATTGTGAAGGAATATTGCAAGGCAAAGAGTGGGATTATACAAGAATGCACGCCTAAACTAAAGCTGATACATACGGAAAAAATTGCAATAGACTGCAAACAAATACACGAAGACTCTAAACTTAATCTGTTATAATGAGTTATTGTTGCTATAATGTTTTTACTGTGGAATAACTAAGATAAGGCAGCCAAATCTCAGGCAGAAAAGACTCAGCTAAATAGTTTTGTTGAACAATTAAGTCATAATATCGCATTGTAGTGAACAATAGAGCTTATAGATTATTGGTGCCATACCTTTACACATCACTTACAGTATGGATACCCAAGTTAGTAATCCATTAAATTAAGCCACTACAGCCCTATAAGGGGAACTTCACGAATCGTATTCATCAACTATAGCCCATAGCTGTTATAGATTACATAGTGTGTTTAAGCTTTAATAAACCATCTGTCGAATTCCTCTTAGTGCGCATAATAGTTAATAGATAATTAAACGTGGATATTGTTTGACCAGTTAAGGTTGATTAAGTTTAGTGAATCTAGCCATTACTATAAATACGAATAAGTATATTTAGAATGGCATGTGATTTCCTTCCTAACTTTTATTATTTTATCTGATAATTTGTTTTGATCTGTGCTATTTTTTTTTTCTAAAACAATTTACGCGTGATTCAAAGTTTCGTATGCATATAGCAGAGTCAGGAGGCCTTTGATGATAACAAATGAATGTTACAAGGGAGCGTTTCGTTTTCATAACGCCACTGAACTTTAAAGAAGATATAAATAAAATCAATCTATTACTCAGATTTGAGTATTAAGTATAAATATGGTCCCTTTTTGATAAAGTTGTCGGTAATTTCAGGACATTCGAAAAAATCTAATGGAAGGAAATTTTAAGTGAGACTTTTGAAAAAAAAATTCATTTTTCAAGAAAAGATATTATTTTTGTCTGTATTAACTTCCCTATATCGTTTTACTTTACCAAGTTTTAATATTTTTCAGAATTAAAAGGATGAAAGTACTAAATGAGAATCTTGGTCCTTTGGTGTATCCTTAATGGAAGAAAGTTTAAAATGTACGAGGCAAAAACCAGTCATCTATAACCTGAGATAGCCTAATCTTAGACGGCAATATTAAAACGCAAAATGTGCGAACGAAAAGGCGTTAGAAATTTAAATGAATGTTTAGAATTAAATACTTTTCCAATTGGTAGAGAGCGAGCAAGTGATAGCCGCTAAGAATAATCTATATTTCCATACACTTAAATTTTTTTAAAAATAAAAATTGGTATTTTTTTAATAACGTTTCTCGTTTACACACAAAATGAAAAATCCAAGATAGTTGAACAACACTTGTTCATTTAAAATCAATGATTAACTAAATTAATGCAACGTATTTTTGATTAACTAAATTAATGTGTTCCAAGAAAACGTCGCCTTCTTTCGTGTGATGCGAAACATTGTGTTGCACTCCAAAAAGAAAAAAGATCATTCTGAATAACTTTTGATCTAATGATCAGACCTTCTCGTTCTTGTACTGATTCTTAATGGTTCGAAGGGGTGACCTCATGTATCCTAATTAATTATACAAGATGATAATTTAAGTTACGAAATTAGACACAAAAACGCACTTTCTCTCAACATAAGCATACCGTTTATTCGACAGATTCAGATTTCTGGGTTAGCCGATATAGGGGTTTAGCCGCAATCTAGGAAATATGATCCCCATAGTGTGGGTCAAGAAAACGATCCAAAGTTTAGGCCACTTAATTGTAATATTTTTTCACATATCTCGAGGAGTTTTCAAGCAAATTTCGAAGTTTTCACTAAAATTTTTTGCACACAATTATAAAATTTGTTTATCCAAAGATAATTCCGTGCAAAAAATTATTTTAGCAAATATTTATTATTTTTTATTATTTTATTTAATAAAGGTAGAAATATATTTGAGTTGTAAGGTAAAAGTTTTTTTTACATAAATTTAAAGTATATAATTTTACATGACAAAAAAACAGAATTTGAGCGAAATCGGTCGTATAGTTCCTGAGAAATCGAATTTTAAAAAAGTGCATATTTATACCATACAATTCAAAAGTTTTTCGACGATCACGAAATAAAATTTAAAATATATACAGTCGAACTCGTTTATAACGAGCACAAAGGGACCGTAACATGTACTCGTTAAATCCGAGTGCTCGTAATAAACGGGTACTTAAGACAGGCGTGCAACCAGAAGAGGGGGGGGCTTGGGAGGTCAAATGATTGAATTTACTTAAAATTTAATTAATACTTACTTACTTTAATTACATTAATTAATTTAATCGCGTTTTTTTATTTATTTCGGGCACATTTCTTATCATTTAAAAAAAAAAGATAAGACAGAAAGACTAGAAAGATGAGAAAANGTAATAAAAAAGCAATAAATCATTAAAAAATTTTTTTCGCATAAATTATCTTTGGATAAACGAATTTTATAATTGAGTGTAAGCATTTTTCAATTCACTTCAAAAGTTCTTGCGATATGGAGAAATATGCAAAAAGAAAAATTATCATTAAGAGGTCCGAACTTTGGATCGCTCACCTGATTAATCTATGGTAACCATATTTTCTAGATTGCGGCTAGCCCCTATATTTTGGGGATCAGAAATCAAAATCTTTCGAAAAAACATGTTTATTCAGTGAAAGTATGTTTTTATGTCTGATTTCACAACTTAAAATATTGTCAGCACTAATAATTAACATATTTGAGGGTCACCCCTGGAGCCATTAAGATTGAGTCCTAGAGCATGAAGATCTGACTATAACATGAAAAGTTATTCAGGGTGGTCTGTTTTTTTGCTTTGTTTTTGCCACATTGAACATAAAATACTGTAATCATTGCAAAACTTATTGAAACAGCTTGAATTAGTTTTTCTTAAATTTTGGACATTAGAATCGCACTTTATTCCCTCTTTCTTCTAAAAATTAATAAGCGTGATTACACGTTAATGAAATAAGATGATATCTGAAAAAATGTGGAAATATCCTCTCTCGTTAAAAGAATTAGATTCAAATACACGCAGCTCTAAAATTTTGTGATGTACCAAACATTTTTACGAACTTACTAAAAACTGTAGAGATTGATAGAGAAGGGCTTTGGTGATAGTAGTAGCAGTAGTACTTTATTAACATCGCTCTAGAGTTGCACAATAGGCTAATGGGGACGATCTGAGAAACATCCCTGAGAATGGTCCCAGGATATGCCATCTAAAATATGATAATCAGTAGTGGGGATCACTCTACTTTGCTAGCCATCCCCACCCAGGCTCAAAGTCGAGCACTTTACGGTCCAACAGTTTAACGAATGCCAATACCTCACACCCTTTGTTCCTTTACAGGATGACCAAAGTGGTCACCCACCCAATCACTGCCCACAGTCACTTCGGTACTGAGAGCCCTGTCTTAAGATTAGTCCACAAAGAAGAGCAACATATAAACTTAAAGGCGTTTTCACAAAAATGTCACTTTGAACCTTTTTCGCACTAAGCCTTTCTTTCGAGATATCGGTAGACGAGTTTTCAAATTCCTTTTTCAAAAACCCCCCCTACAAGTGATGCAAGATTATTTCAATTTAGGATTTTATTGGACTGGAAGCTTTATTTTTCAGACTAATACCAATAAGGGATCCTTTTACTTCAAAATGAATTTCAGACTTTCCTGACTGTGGGTTTCAAGTACCTCTAGGTGAAAAGCTCGAAGAAAATAGCGAATTTGAAAACAATGTTCAGTTTTATACACCATTATTTGAAAACCTAGGCATTGTTTTTTCATAGCAAGTTCAGAAGCGTGGAGGTAACAGGCTCAAATCCCTTAGTAGTCCATAATGTACCATCGTGTCACACTTTTTTTATCTGTTTTGTTTTTAATTCATTAAGGGTTAATAATGTTTTTTTTTCTGTAATATGCACATAAAACTATACATCTGCGGGGATAAATGAATAAAATGCATTCACAGGCATCCATGTATCAAGATAAAAAGGATCGTTAGATGGCTGTTTTCTGACCAAGACAGGAAACCAAAAGCTAAGTCAATATGGTACTAATGCATTAGATTCATCTTACATCACTGCCTCACATGGTTTTTCGAACAGGATATTAAACCTCGTCTGGAACTGTTCATCAATTATATCGTAAGTTTCAGATTATAATTAGCGAGTTTCCATGGCCGAGGAGCATTGTTCTGCTACAAAACACTCGAAAGGTTTCAGATATCGGGTGCAAATTCAGCCGTAACTCTAAGATGTACCTTTATACTATTCTTTAATGTGTGTTGCATTTTCTTTAATTTAATTTGAGAAGAGTTTATAAACCGTTCTTTGCATTGATCAATCACACAAGCCTGCATATCTATGAGTATAAATCTTTAGCAAGCTTTCATGTCCGAGGGGTATTTTCTGTCATCAAACATTTGGAAGCTTATAGTGATGCCAACAATGCAAAGATTTCGCCTACGGATATCTTAACTGGTGTTGATATCATCATACGGTTCTGATACTATATAAATTTCAACAATCTGGATAGCTTGCAGACATATGTATGGAGATACCATACTGATATACGAGAGCTAAGTCTCCGTCATGTAGACATCATGGTGACCGACCATTTTTTGCAGAGATAAAAAGAAATTTTTGCACTCAAACCTGCAGAATTATGTATGAATGAATAAAGCATAATAGTAATTCGCAAATTTATATAGTGTTTACATATTTGATTGAATAACATAAATCTTAACACTTATATGCTGGATTCTGTATCCGCTTGTAAAGTTCGGATTCAACAACAAAACAATCGACAGTAGATCTTAGAAGAAGGATAATGGAGCAATCATTCGTGTTTGGGGAGGAATCAATCTCTAGAGTAATTGGAAGAAAGAAGAAACACCCTGGCTCTTACTCTGGTGGTCTGCTGTCCAATCTGGTGGTCTGCAACCTTACTGAAATATCTCCTTTTCATTTTATTTATTTATCCATTCACTCATAAACGGCGTAGCATACCTTGATTTCATTACTTACCCTGTTAGTATGCATATACTAGAATGATCTAGAAACTTAAGTATCGGATCGAGAAGTATGATTATTATATCCAATTCAATGTAGAGTTTATATAATTAGTTGCAATCGTGATTCTTGATCCATTTGCAAACCCACCACAATTGCAATCTCAAATCAAATAATAGTAGACGCAATAAGATGGGTAATGAAGCAAAGAATCTTGGTTGGAGGGAAATTAATCTTACTATACTCTGAGTAATTCAAAGAAAGAAAATACTTTTAGTCCCTTACATTGGTGGTCTACCGTCTATTAAGCTGGTTCTACTTGAATAAATAGCTAGTATTCTAATAGCTAAATTTTGAGGATCTTGAAGTCTACCACAAACTCTGTTAGAGTACGGGACCACAATTTCTTGGTCACTCCGGTTCATCTCATTTTTGTTTTTTTTATTTATCCATTCACACAATAGTTCTTTAGTGAAATTCTAATGTAACGTTAAACAATCAAATGATTCACTAACAAATATGCAGCTTGTGTGCTCAATACAAAGAACAGTTCAGCATATATCCATTTCAATACTTACTGTGGAGCCGTGATGGCTCAGGGGATAGAGCGTTTGCCTTCCAATGGGGTGAACCAGGTTCGAATCCCAGCGATAGCAGGTCGATACGAATTCCACATCTGGCATGCTCCAACCACAGTGCTGACATAAAATATCCTCAGTGGTAGATATATCATTGGTTAGAGTTCCCTTGCCGTCACGCTAGAGAGGTGGGAGGTTCTCTCGGGTTTTCTCTCCAAGTAACGCAAATACGAGTTAGTTCCATTAAAAAGTCCTCCTACGTAAGCAAAATTCTCCCGATACTTGATCCAGAAGTTCCCTTGTCTTCTGGATGGGGTTCAAAATTACAAGTTACGGAATTAAACATTAGTAGTCGTAAACCCAAAATTTATAACACTTCTATACTAATACATTCTTCTTACATAAACACTTCCATACTAATAATTTTTTTTTCATATTTCTCAAGAAATACTTAAATAATCCTTTTCTTAACTTCAGAAGTGTTTAGATCATGCGATTTCTCGTACTTATTAATGAAGTTTAAAGATTTTAGATGTTTGAGGGGCCGACAGTAAATTACAAACGGAAAATAGTATTCTTGAACATCCTCTGCCAAAAAATGAAGCAATAAATTTGTAACATGTAGCAATTATTTTGGTTATTGTATGCAATAATTGCACAAAATTTCGTAAGTCTAGCCTAAATATTTATAGAGTTATAGGCATTTTCATAAAAATAAATTAAATTAATCTTACGTTTTTGCTATAACCTTAAAAATATTCAATAAAATTAAGCAAATTTTTGGAGCTATTTAAAATTAAGCAGTAAAATCATTGCTTTATTTTGTCAGAAAAATTCGTTTATAATTGAGCAAGATGTGAGCAATTAAAGTAGTTCTTTTATGCTGCGCATACGCTGAAAAAATTTGAAAGATTTTTTTTCTTAATTTTATAGATAATCGTATTTGGCATCTAATAGAAAAGTCCTATTTGAATATCTTAAACATTTAAAAAGTTTCAAGCAATTTTCAAAGTAGTTTTTTTACTTTTAAAAATTAAAAAAGAACTCAAAATGATAAGAAGTTTTCTACAAATATTATTTTGCATTATAAGACTAAAATAATAAATGATAATGCCTTACAATAAACATTCATACACCGAAAGGAAAGGAAGCAATCGAAATATAAGACACTTCTATGGAGATAATCCCCAACAATACCTGTGTCATTTTGAATAAATCTTAATTGAAAGTACAAAATGAAATTTGTGGAAAACCCCTTAACATTTGGAGTTTCTTTTAAAAAGTAAAAAAACTACTTAGAAAATTGCTTGGAACTTTTTAAATTTTTAAAATATTCAAATCGGAATTTTTGTATTAGTTGTTGTTAGTAGAATTGTAGAAATTTTAGCAATAGACTATACCGAATTGTAAATTTTCATATAAATATATTTCCTCAAATTAAGATTAAAAAAAAAAGAATGGATGCACTAGTAAACTTCCGACAAAGATTATTAGGTCTGGTTTTTCCTCACGCCATTTTAAGACTTCGCTTTTGTTATTTTATCTATGTGCTTTGAAAGTGAAATGTTATTCAGTGACTTTTTTTAGATAGCGTAAGTCCGTATTTTGATTGCTATTTTTTTAATAAATTAGTTTTGTCTCATTTTTTCAACACACGTTAAGCTTGTTGCTGGATTTTAAATTATAAAGGCGATCAAAACATACACTTTAGTACGATAATCGTATTCTTCAACACGACATTCTTTATTACAGCTCAATACTTACGTAGCAAGACAGGACTTGCGCTGTTCGGAAGTTTATAAACGCATACCAAGAAGTCTGTTATTACTTTTACCAAGGACTGGTTTAATTATGAATGGTTTAGTGATTTTGGTTCACGCACTCAGTGATCTTACTCATAGTTCAAACCCGTCTTGCAACCATACTGAGTTTTGTTCTTTTACTTTGGTTTAGAATTTTCATTATCATTGTGTATAAACTCGATTTATCATAGATAATTTTTGTGTGACTATGCATAGACATTTTAGTATTAACTGCAAGCATGAACATGCAAAAGTGAGGGTTGAAGTAGGCATAAATATAAATAAAATGTTACTTTGCAATCATCTGTAAGTAGGATTTACAACTCAAAATTGGTAAGATTCAAACATTATTTCTTTAAGGTTGTTAAATTCTAATATTTTGATCATATTACATGAATGGCTTATTTATGATTGAAAATTATTTACATTTGAAATGTATGTATCTGGCTTATATTACTGTACTTGCTATTTTTGGTGACCAGTTTTTAAGCCAGACCACTAGAAATAGAATTTATTGCACATTACCACCAATAAGTCGCTCATGGACTGCAATAGCGGCGCAACTCAAAAAAATCAAGTTTTGAGGTAACTGGGTTTAAAGTTTTCATTGCTAAGCAAAATGCATAAGAAATGCTTCAGTTTGCTTAAACGAAGATTACCTCCAAGTTGAATTATGAGTTGTGTTAGTATTGCTCCTGAAAGAATGTGTATTTTCATATTTACACCTATTCTTAGTCCAAAACGCGTGTTTTTTTAGTTGTGCCTCTATTGCAGCCCATGAGCGAAATATTTATCGTCAATCAAAATTTGACCCGTTTCCAACTAGCTAAGATGTTTAAATTTCAAACAAAGCGTTTGCAATGCAAATTGCAGTTGATTTTTAAATGGTTCAGGTAACATTTACCGAAATTTTTTTCACAAATCGAAATTTCGATCATTTTATTATAAAAATAAAAATAAATCTAAAATAATAAAGAAAAATCTGAAATAATAAAATTTAAATTTAAAAAACTACGTTTTTTAAGTAGACTAAAAAAGGGGATACGATTTTATTTTTATACGATCTAAATTATCGAGCATATTACTTTTGAAAGACGTGAGGTATATTCTGATTTAACATAAGTTTATTATGGTAGTGATATAAACTGCGTTTATTGTTTTGAGCATGATAAAATTATTTTCTTCTTCTTTTCAGTTCATTTAAAAAACGTAGATTTTAAAATTTTTAGTTTATTTTGTTAGGTATAAAATTTAATCGCACTAGGGATATTGTTCTATTTAAAAAGCCGTACAATTGCCAATGAATAAATAAATAAATACTACTATTATTTATAAGGAATTGTAAGTCTAATATAAAATTACAATGAAGCAAAATCCACTACTTCAGTTTCACAAGATCATTTCCCCTTCCGATCTTTTTCGATATTTTAATAAGCTATGATCAAACTACCATGAAATACGAGTATTGTTTTTAATTTTCTAATTAATATTTTTTGTGATGCATTCCAAATTATTCACATCGCCTCCACTGCTTTTGCACGAGGACATTATAACTTAAATTCCTTGAGGATTCTCGACCTCCTGGACATGGACTGGACCTCGAGAATAAGCCAAACATACAAATTATTCTCTAAGTATAAAATTAAAAACTATGCCTTTTACGTATTATAAAACTTTTGAACATCTTAAAAATATATCTTAAAGTGAAAACTAAGGAAAGTATATCGTGGTAGAAAATGGCGTACATGAACCTGTTTAGCGTTCGGGTTTATACTATAGAACCACGTTCTCAAAAGAGTGAAGCAGATGTTTTTCTCAGAGGCATGTGGTGCCCAGAACAGGGGAATATTCGAAAGAAAAACCACTTATTTCCTTTACCCCTCTTCAAACTTTCATAGGAGTTTTGCGTTTTTCCTATTATCTCAACAAAATTCATCCGGATATTTTCTTGATTTTTCTTTCTATATGGAGGAATTATTTTTTTTCCCGTTTTTCCCTAGGAGGAACTTAAAACTGTTTCTTTAAGAGTTCACTGTTTTTATCCTTATTCTGGTTCGATTGAGTCTGGAGAAATTCTTTATAGGCATGTAACGCTTTCAATAGCTGCTATCAATATAATAGAAAAGAAATAACATTAAGGTATGAAAGTATAATGTAACCGTAGCACGTAACTTTTTTTCTTCATATATATGGTGTTTTTTATTTGATGGGTAATATAAAAGTAGTCTTCAAGTATCATTCCATTTTCAATTTTTCTTTTATGGGTGCAACATACAATCTTTACTTTTTAAAAAATTGAATTATGTTGTGTTCAGTTAAATTAATCTAAAAAATTATATCATCTGAGTTGACCTCAAAAATTCTGCTAAATAGTTGGGGGTTTTTTTTATGCAAATAAAAATATCGTTTTCTTTTGCTTTTTGAATGGAAAAACTTTAAATTGATCATTAAAAATATCACTATTTTTTTTCTAGTTTTGTGGAGTTAGGAAAAATTTTTTATAGGCGTGTGACGCTTTTACAGCAGCAATCAAAAGAAAAAATTAACATGATACGAATTTTTAATGTAACTACATCCGCAATTTTCTTCTCATACTAATTAACATTTTGTAACATCGTACTAACGTAGAATCGTATTGATATAATATTACGACATATTGATTCATTATTTTCCATTTCGCCTAAAAGGATTTCTTTTTTTAACGCTGCTCTACATTCAATTTAAGTATGACTTTGTCCGTTTCCTTTTATATATTTTTTTAAAACCAGTACCTAAATAACGGTCATTTCTCCCCAGTTATATTTTAAGCTTTCCATTTCGGGCTTATATTATTCTATTTAAAATTCAAAATTAATCGCCAATTCGAAGAGTGGAGAGCCAACGCATCGCCATTTGGCAGCATTAGGGCATAATTCTCTGGGTTTCATTTCAGGTAACCTCCAAATAATTTTCTTCAAACATCGAATTTATAATTCTCTGTTATGTTACATTTTCATATACATTTCATTGTTTTTGCTTCCGTTCAAAATAATAATATAAAAAGGAAGCGGAAGGCTTTTTGATATATTTTTATTAATTTGAACAAAAATAAAAGGAGATATTATTTTTCAATTAAATTGTTAGCACGACTTCTTCATTACTATACGAACTTAATACGAAAACATCCTTACTATGACATTACATAAGTGTTTCCCAAACTTATGACTTTTGTGTACCCTTTCCAAATTTTTCGTAACGCTGTGTACCACTAATAATAAAATGAATGTAATTTTTGCAATAAAAAAAATTGCACAAAATTGAAAAATTGCAACTGGCTGTTGGCCCCACCAATTATTCACTCTGCAAAAAATAGCCAATAGAGAAATACGTTATCGTAAATTTTCATTGGTAGATTTGTTTTTAAATAAAGTCTTTTGAAGTTTTAGTTTGATGCAAGATATTTCGCCTAAGAACTCGTACCCCCGCTAAACTGTTCCCGTACCCCTGGGGGTACGCGTACCACACTTTGGGAAACACTGCATTACACCATTGCAGTCATACTAATGTAAATGTAATTTTGAAACACTTTTCTTCAATAGGCTTTTTCTTTCCTGATATGGTCGTACTGGGCTAAATAGTTTTTTCTATAACTTTGTTAGGCAATAGATCTAGTTCAAATGAAAATTTATAGTACTTAATTATAATTTTAATTTTAAATTTTTTTTTAACAAGTTTACCCTGTATACATTTTTTTCATGCGAGATTATATTAACTTTTTTGACTTTACATTTTTTGAATATTGACTTTTTCACTGGTAGAACTAAAATGCCTCAATCATGTTGTCAACCAATTTATAATTAATAAATCCCTTTATTTATTTCTTTAATTTTGCTGTTGTTAAAATCATTTGAAGAATAGCTTTACAATGGATTTTTTAGGCAAAAAAAAGTGTGCTGAATCTTCAGCTGCTGGTCCAGCATCTGCAAGCGAGTAGATATTGATGTGTTTTTTAAATTACATAATAATTTTTTTGAATTGTACTATTTTATTTTATAACCATCGTTGAACAGCCGACCCAATTTTGGGTTTACAACTACTAATGTTCAAATCCGTAGCCTTGTAATTTTGAACCAATCCAGAAGACAAGGAAACTTCTGGATCAGTACCGCCAGAGGTATGATTCGTTAAGACAACATGGAGGAATTTGAGACTCGACAGATTTAACGTGCAAAAGTCATTATTTATTACGCGGAGAGTCTTCGGCCGGCGGGGATCGAACCCACGTCCTCGGGGACATGGTGCCCTACCGACCAGACTATCCCGGCCGGCCTTGAATTGTACTATTGATTTTATTTAATTGTATTTTCAATGTACAATGCGTAAAAAATAATAATAAAAATAAATAAAAATGAATAAATAAAAAAAAAGAATGCTCTGATAAAATTTTGATCTAGTGGTCGGAACTTCATCTACTTGGATGATAGACGATATTATAAGTTACGAAATTAACCAAAAAAGCCTGTTTCCTCGAAATAAACTTTTTTTTGACAGATATGGTTTCCTGACTCGCAAAATACGGAGGACAGCCGCAATTTAGGAAATGTGGTCTCAATAGCTTGGTCTCAATAGCCTTAATGTTAATGTTACTTTTAACGAAGAAAACTTTTTAAAAATGAATTATTTTTGGAAAAAATTATAAATTGATTTATCTAAAGAAAATCACATTCAAATAATTTTTAGATATTATTTGTTATTCTTTGTTGCTTTCTTTAATAATTGTCAAAAAAAATTACGACCTATAAATTTTTACACAGTTTTGAAGAATGTAATTTTAAGTGACAAAATACGAAATTTCTCTTAAATTCTGTATTTTGTCAAAATTTAAGAGAAAAAATCGGAAGAAGGGTTTCTGAGTTATCGAATTAGAAAAAGTCGTATTCTTAAAAGTTTGATTTCTTGAGAATTATTTGACCAACTTTGCCAGAATTTTACATTTTGTTAATTAAATTTACGCTCTTTAAAACGATGCAAAAATGTGTTTACTTTACAATTCAAAATTTTTACATAATCATTTAAATTTATTTATTGAGTGGAATTTTCTTGGGAAAAACGAATTTTTATATTAATGTGCAAGTGTTTTTTGCTTTGTTTAAAAAAATTACGAGACATGGTGAAAAACGGACTAAGTATAACATTAAAAGGTCTGAACTTTCGATCGCTTCTCTGACCAAGGTATTAGGGCCATATTTCCCAGATTGCAATTGTTCCTCAAGTTTCGGGGTTCAAAAATCTAAATCCATCGAAAAAAAGGCAAAAAAGGCAAAGGCAGAGGCAAAAAGGAGAGGTTTTTGCCTCTGATTTTGTGACTTAAAATATCGGGTGCACTAATTAATTATCATATTAGAGGTAACCTCTTTAATTAAATGAGAATGAGTCCTAAAAAAGAGAAAATCAGATTGGTATATCAAGTTATTCAAGGTGATCCATTTTTATTTTGCACACGGTACGATCCATTTTTATTTTGCACACGGTACGAAACTACTAAAATTGCCTAGTGTTGTGTGACACTCTATCTCAAGCTAGAGTTTCTCAAACTTTTTCCATAACGGAACACCTTTGACATTGCAAATCCAATGCAGAGCTTTAAATTTTAGCTCATAGGTATTTATTGATTTTATTAAGCAGAATCAATTAAAAGTAATTACAATAGTAGTCAGTTTTGCTAGTTAAGCTTACATGTTAATTTTTTTGTACTCATTTCTCATTGCTAACAGAAAGAGCACAAGTGAAAAAATATATAACATTGGAAAGAAAGAAAGAAAGGAAAAGAAACTTTTACCACCGGAGAGGTAAGCTCACTCTTCGTGAGGTAATGAAGACGCATATTTACTTGAAAAACCTCGTCGTGAGTTAATAAAATTTATTATTTAACACGTAGGTTGCCTCGTTAATCACTGAAGACTAACACTGAACTCTCCGTTCCGACAGCGTCAGTTATCGTAGACTGACAGTGTGAAATATAATATGAACTACAAAAATTACTTGCTTTAAGTAATTGCTGAAAATTATTTAATATTTACTTAATTTTTATTTATTACAAATCAATTTTTATTTATTTTAATCTATTAGTCGTGTGATTCACATTGTTGTACTACAATACGAGCGCTAAGCAGTGCACATGGCGTGGTGGGGGTTTTCTCAAAAATGCGCAATAGCACAAAAATTCCTCAAAAATGTGCAAAAATTATGGTGAAAACTACAAGAATATAGTAAAATTTGCTACTTTTCTGGCTCTAATGGGAACATCAAAATCTTGGTAATTTTTACCTAAGTGCTTTGGTAATGCTTTTGATAAAATCGACAGCACAGTTCTGTTTTATTAACCACAATTATAGTTTTTTTTTCAGAAAGAGTGTCATTACCAAACAGTGTGGTAATTTTGCCAGGATTTTTTTTCTCTTTGTATTGATCATAGATTTCGCAGTTTAAATTTTCTTTCGCACTTACAACTCCTTGCCAACATGTAAAGAATACATGAAAAAATATAACATTCAAATAAAGAAAAATATCGTGTATAAATTTTTATTCAAGAAAATTCCCTAATCTCTGTGTGCATATTTGAATAAATTCATCGTGAGTTAATGAAACTTATTACTTAAACAGTTTTAACCAGCACTTCTCTTATAAATGTTTTTTTTTAAATTTCTTTTATCGTAAGAATGTGACAGAGAAAATGACATAAGCTTGAACTGAAGACATTATAAAACGTAAATCATTCCATGTTTAGACTGTGTACCTGAAAAGTCACATTGCTTGGAATATGTAAATAAGAATCTTACAAAAGGCATGATCACTCGTTTTAGAAACTGGATTTTCAATTAAAGTTACAGCAGAACATTTTGTATACATTTTCATTATGTTCTGATAAGATAAATAAGTCTTAACTGTGAGATGTTTTAGTAGTTTTCATCTTTAGGTCCCATAAATGTAAATTCCATACGGAGTGAAAATTCCAGAAGACCGGCTTTTGTTGCAAACAATAATGCTTATTTAATCAAAATACAATTTTAAAAAATTGTTTGTTTTAATTTAAATGTCACAAGATTCCTAAAATTTGATTTTGCCGATTTTTGTAAAATTCGATAGAATAAATACTGAAATACATAAAATTTTATGTCTCTCGTTACTTCTCTTTTAGGATCATACAGAATAAAATTTATTAAATATACTACATAAAATCATACAAAACTTTAGCAACAGCAAATCAAAGCAATTTACGTTAAATTACAAAACATCTAAAATCCATGATTCAATTTCAATATCGTTGTATCGTACTCAGTCATAATCAGATAAATGGAAATAAATTAGACATTTGTCAACAGTGCAAAATACTTACCAAAATACTAAACATGAATAGCGGAAGTAAAAACAGTTATTAATTGAAAATATTTGCGTAATTGAATATTAATTACACGTAAACATGTGTACATACGTTCAATAATTCGTAACGACGTTTTATCCAAAGACTCTTTAATCACTACATACTCTCTATGTTCGCTTATTTGCCTTAAGTACAAATGTTCCAAGTATAATATTCAAAGTGATTTAAAATAATATAGTCAGAAAATAATTTGCATGATTGGTCGAATTAGTAGGAATTAGTAAGAAATTTCTTCAAATTTAAAGTCTTCAAAATGATCTAAATTATTTTTGTATACTTATTTAGTTACATTTATTAATATCTTACAGACAGCAGTGTAGTTTATTGTCATTTGCTCAAGAAAAAAAAAATAGAAATTCACCAAATCTTGACTGCCAGGAAAATGACTTATTAGCTTAAAAGTTTAAAAAACAGTTATTTTAAGCTAATAGTAAGTAACTCAACTCAAGCCTTTATGTTAGATGGACCATAAATTGCTTAAATTAATTCTTTTTATCCACTGTAGAAAGAACCAAAAATGTTTTTGCTGCTGATATGTACAGAATAAAATTGCGTACAATAATCAATCATTAAATAAATAAATAACTTTGATTACATTCAAGCATATTACAATCATACCTAAACTTGGTATTAGGTTAATATTTGCCTTCCCTCTTTACAGTATACTGTTTAAAAAAATGTCTGGTAACACTTCAATGTCCTGGCATTTATAAAGCCAGGAAAATGACAGCCAGGATAAGGGCAAATTTGCCATTTTATAGCATTTAACTTTACTTTAATTTAACAATTTGGCCTAAGACGCTTACATTCCTCAGAAAACAACAAGATTTCCTGAAATAACTCAGATAAATCTATGTAGTTTATGTTATTAATGATTTCAAGAAGACAGGAAAATAACAACATAAAACCTACTCACCTTGAAAAATTTTTTGAAATTGATTTTGAACCAGAAAGTTTGTTCTTTATTACGCAACAAGACATGTTCAGGTAGGATGGTATCTAATCAATCTATTAACATAAGATATTGATTGCTGGCACTATCTATTTTGGTTTTAAGTCACTAAATAAAAGTAGCCAGGAAAATGACAGATTTTCATATGACAAACAAATTATTGATCTGAATTACTTCAAACGAAGTTTGTAAATAATACCCTCTGCGTACATTCTAGAAACGCTTACAACGGTTGAGATAAAAAAATTAGATATCGAAAAATTTATGCGAAGTTTTGAAACTAGTTATTATTGGAAATATTGTTTGTAACATAGCAGAAACATGACATTTTGAAATTCAATTAATTTTATAAATGTACAAAACAGTCGATGCTAGGTCATTTAAAAATGCTAACAGCAATGCTATTTATTAAAATTTTTAAAAAAAAGTTCTTTTAGTGGTATAGTATTAGATCTTGGAACAAGAGTCTGCAAATTGTCATATTTCGTGAGAATCACCCATATGTTCTCAATCAACAAAGGCAAAAAAAGAAGACATGCAAGTTTAACAACATGACCCGGTATTAACTGAATTTGGGATCAGAATACGAAGGAATTTAGTTTATTTTACTTAATTGCATGTTATAAGCTACAAATAAAAACAAAATACATTTTCGGAACAAACATTAGCACAAATACTTTTATTAAATATTATTAGAATTTTGAAAGATTAAGAAAAAACGTAAAAAATTCTGGAGATTATTCCTAACAATGACAATAGCGTTTTGACTAAAAGAGACCTAGTTTTAATCTAATGTATCAGGATTGAATAAAGATCAAGAAGCGAAGACATTTTGTTGACAGGAGCTTTTGTGTCTATTAAATTGACTATAGTTATCTTTTTTGCATCTTCAGTAATACAAGAACGTTCTTTCAGCTACTTTATCTGAAAAAGTAATTTTATCTCATCTTTCAGTGTTTTTACTTTATTAAAATGGAGTTCATGAATACATATATATATTTTTTTTAATTTGGGTTTGAACTTTATCACATTTATTTTAGTTTTAAAGATATTTTATCATTATTAATTTTATAAAATTCTCAAAATTGTTTCAGGAAACTCATGTTGCACTATTTTTTCTAATTAAAAATATCAAGTACTTAAAATGTAGCCATTGTTTGAAGAACTTTATGAGGAAAATGCAAACTAACTAATTATATCTCGAAGCTTTGTTCCCTAACTCTTATGTACTTTTCATCAATTAAAAAAATTTAGTTAGCAAAAGAAATACCAAAAACATCCAAAACCATTAAATTAATTTCTAAAGAATTTTGTGATATTAAAAATGTTATAATCCGCCCATTGTTTAGCAACCTAAAATGCTAAAAAAATTTATAAATCTTATTTTTGCAAATTTTCTTAATAGATATATTAAAACATTTTTTGTTTAATCAGAATCCTTTAAAATATATATTTAAATGCAAATATTAAGTGATAAAGTAATTTACATTATAAAGTATTACTTTATAAAGTATATTACTGTATAAAGAATGTTGCATAATATAATACATTTATTATCATCAAAAAAATAGATTCATTGAAGTTTTGTATGTTGTTTTGATGTTCGCTCGCTTAAAACAGACAAATAAAAATACATTCTTCATAAATATAATTTTTTTTATTCTACTATTAGATCCAGGGATGTTAAGTTCCCCACAAGAAAATATTTAGATTAATTATTAGAAAAAAACTTTGGTCACCATACAATNAAGTTCGCATTAGTTTACATTTATTAAAGTGGAGAAAAGTTTAACTTTTGTATTAAAAATGTGGCAACATATTCGATACGTAAATAGAACGCTTCGCTTTGATATATTTGTCGCTGTTCATAATTGTTATAATAAGTTTTTCTTCTTCTTTCCACGCTCTATTTTTTTTCTTAAGCGAAGACGATAATTTTTGTAGCGATATTGTAGTACTTTGTACAACTAAAAATTCTTTTCACAAGGAACACTTTAATTGTCCACTAATCTTCAGATTTCCTGCTATGTTTTAAAAAACTTTATTTGTGAAAACCTTCAGCGTGGCGGACAGCTGGCCGCCTTAGGCGGCTAGTATATATATATATGTGTGTGTGTGGGTGTGAGAGCTACTTCGTATTAATTGTAGAATGTTTATTGAGCTCTGAAAATAATTCTGTGATAATCACAACAAAACATTTCATATTTATTAAGTTTCCCTTAACTTTATGAAAATAAATCAGAAGTCTGTAACTTCTTAAAACTTTATAATAAACTAAATCATGAGCTCTATTTCAGAATCTTTAAATATCCTTCGACAAAGAAAAAAATACTCCACCAATTCATATGCTGTCAAGACTAAAGAAGAAAATTCAAAATTTCGAAATTAAAGTTTGATAAGGAATCTGTTAGGTACAGGTGCCTTGTCGAGAACTTTTTCCACCCCCTCACGTGCTCTTCCTTGTATTCATGTAGCTTGAGATATAGGTCAAATATCGATTCGATTTTCTCTTCAGTCTTTGCTATATCCCGAGAGATCTTCACTTTCTTATAGCAAACAAAAGTCATTTTTTTCTTCTTCTTCCGTGATTTTCCCCCATCATTGCCTGGAGAGCTTCTGAGGGCGACTTTAAAATCGACTTTTTTTTATTTTTTAGAAAGAATGCAAAACCAAACAGTATATTAATAAGTTTATGAATCTGAATAGTTCGAAAAATTTAAAAGTTAGATAGATATTTTAAATTAATTAATTAATTTTAGGGGACAATTGAAAGACTTGTTATTCTGCAATTTTCTCTCACCATTGTCTGGAGAGCCTTTGAGGGGGATTTTAAAATCAAATTTTTTTTTGGAATGAATGCAAAAGAAAACAATATTTTGTTAAACTTACGAATCTGAATAGTTCGAAGAATATAAAAGTTACATAGATGTTTGAAATAAACTAATTGATTTTACTAGCAAGCGAAAATCGTATGTTATTCTGCAATTCTCTTCCATAATTTTCTGAAGCGGGCATTCGAAAAGAAAAGTTTGTTCTTATGACAAATATCTTATAACATATAGATATTTTAAATAAATTAATCAATTTTAAGGGTAAATTAAAAGACATGTTATTCTGCAATTTTCTCCTGCCATTGTCTGGAGAGCCTTTGAGGGTGATTTTAAAATCTTTTTTTTTTTTGGGAAAGAATGCAAAAGAAAACAATATTTTGATACATTTTTAAATCTGAATAATTCGAAAAATATAAAAGTTACATAGATGTTTTAAATAAATCAATTGATTTCCCTTGCAAGCGAAAATCGTATGTTATTCTGCAATTCTCTTCCATAATTTTCTGAAGTGGGCATTTGAAAAGAAAAGTTTGTTCTTATAACAAACAAAAGTCTTTTTTTTTTCTTCCGTGATTTTCTCTCATCATCTTCTGAAGAGCATCAGAGGATGACTTTAAAATCGACCAAAATCGATCAAAAGTGAACATCTGTTTGATAAGTTTACGAATCTGAATAGTTCGAGAAACATAAAAAATGGATATTTTGAATAGATTAATTAATTCTAGGAACTAACGAAAGTGATATGCTGTTATGTAATTTTCGTTCATAATTTTCTAAGATGAACATTTAAAAAGACAAGTTTGCTCTTACAGCAAACCAAAGTCATATTTTTTCTTCTGTGATTTTCTCCCATCATTAACTGGAGAACTTCGAAGGTAATTTTACTAATCTAAATAGTTTCAGAATCATAAAAAATAGATATTTTAAATAAATTAATTAATTTTATGGGCAAACGATAGTCATATGCTATTCCGTATTTTCTTTCCGTCATTTTCTAAAGTGGACGTTAAAGAAAAGAAGTTGAAGACAATTTTTTTTTAAAAAATGCATGTTTTAATTAACTGAAGTGAAAAGTTAACGAACAAAAAACTCAAATAGAAGATAACATGTTTTTAATTTAATTTAGTTTTCAAAACTTGTATAACAAACGTTAGTTATTTTTCACTCCTTGACATTTTCTATAATTTTTTTAAAAAAGTTTAAAGACACTTGTTTGAGAAGGTGACAAGCATAAGTGATTACGCTTTTCATAAATGCTTATTTGTAATGTTTTATAGTCTTTTATTTAAAATTTAACAAACGTTAACAGTTTAAAGGTAAATAAAATATTAGAATTTACTAAATTAGTTCATATATAGTCAAATCTCATTTAATTTTAACTTTTAAACAAACGTAATTTTCGAAATAGGGACATATGTTAGAGGAACAAAATTTCTTTTGTAGAATATATATTACGGTGTTCCTCTGAGTATAGCAATTTTGGAGCAACGGCCACCTTTCATTCAGAAATTTCATTTCAAAGAGCATCTCTGTCAACTTTTTAAGCTTTTTCATTTTAACATTCGCAAATGCTGAATTAAACATAGAGATTTTTATTTCAATGTACAAAACACCACAGCATGTAACAGAACATATGACACAAAGCAATCTGGATGTTGAAAATTTAATAGATGTCATTAAATTTGATCGTTGTTCCTCTAGATTAAAAACGAATTTTGATATTTTAGAAAATGTTCATGACATTCAAAGTTTTTCTCTCAATAATAATGATTAAAAACTGTATCCTTATTTATAGATATGAGTACGAACTCGAAGAAAGTAAATTTGTTAAATAATAAAAACAAATATTTTTGACGGAGTTTTTTAAATAGTGAATAAATTAACTATGCGTTTGGTTCTTGTTATCCACAAAAATGTTTTTGTTGTTTAATGCATTTTTGTTAGGTGTTGAATTACCGTTTGGCGAGATTGTATGACGCCAGCTATCTTTCATCCTAATATAACCCTTTGAACTACTCACTCTTGTTCTTGTTGATTGAATTGTTAAGAGCGTATGATCGCTCTCTAAATTAGTTCACGCATGAACTTGCATTAGAGAGGCATATGACCACAAGTAGATATTCTGACTCATTTAACATCAACTAGTTCGTTTTTCATTTGTGAGTGGGTTCTGTATTGTCTCCAATCGCATTGCTTACTGTGGCTTTCTTTCCTTAACGTATTTGGAGACCAGCTGGCTCCCCGTACCAAATCTACTTTGAGCAATGAGAAAGCAAAATAAATTTGTCCAAATAACACATTCAAAAATAGAAAACATCGAATATATAGAAGATAGAGAACATTTATAATAAATATTGCGGTGGTATTTTCAATAAATAAAATACCAGTATTTTTCAAAAGAATGAAATAACCTATACTCATGAAATTAAATTTTTTCGAGGCGAATTGTATTGTTTGCGTTTTATACTTTTTAAGTGATTTTATTTTAATATTATAAATTTAAAATGCCCTATATTGCAAATCTATTGAATTGATCTTACTGAACTCAAATTGGCAGCTAACTTTGGTTTTAAGCAAGGTAAATTTACCCATTTTCCATTATTATAAATAAAAAAACCTACATTTTAACTCCCATACTATTTTTAATGTTAACTGCTTTTATTCACTGTTTTTAATGTTCTACAGAATATACAAAAATTATAAAGTGGAAAATAGCATACAATCGGATAATATCGGAATAGCATACGATAGGAAGTATTTTATTTAAAAAAATCCAAAATTAAGCTTTTTTTTCAAGTAAATATAAATTCGGAGATAGATCTAAAATCGTAACTGTGGCTGAAAGTGACTCAGTTTGCCTAATAATCCATTAATAGACATACGGAATCAATCTTTTGTTGTATGTCGACATATTATAGATCATAATCTATAAAAAATTGTTATTTCCTACATAAATATATTATAAATGCACCAGGGCGAAATAATTTAAATGCAACGATTTTTTATTATTATTACATTTATTTTAGTCACTGTATAGAATTTTAAAAGACACTTATCCAGTTTACCGGCGCAGATGATAAATTAACCAATAGAAAATCCGAAAATTCAACTGTTTTTTATTTATTCATATTTTATTAAAATAAATAAAATGTAAAAAAAAGTTTAAAAAGCAAACTAATTGAATAGCTGTTTTACTTGCGCTTTCTCAGTTGCTAAATTATTTTCCATTTATTTACGAAACATTCAAAAAATATGCCTTTATTTCTTTTTGAATAGAAATTAATCAATGGTAACTAAGTTGGTAATTGCACTACACAGATATTTAAGTAAGAAGTGTGAAGATTTTTTTTAAAAATTTTAAGGTCGAGTTTATCACACAGATATGAACCACTGAAACCAAAATGTTGGGAAAAAAAGAGGAAAAGAGAGGAAGGAAAAATATTTTTTTAAATAAAAAAAACTCCACGTTTTTACTACACGATAAAATTTTAAGTGATAAACTAATTTTGATTATGAATCTTAAAATAACTCAAAATGAATAAGAAATAGGACATAGTATTACTCTCAACTACTTGTATTTGAATTTTGTATAAAGTAACTGTTAACTTGGTTAATGAAATCAGGTAACAATTGAAATTTTAAAGAGTTGCTCACAACAAATTAAAATAACAAACAATTTGATTCTTATTGTTCAGTTTCAGATATGCTTTATAAAGTATCATATCTTTAAAGAAAATACATGTTTGATTGAAATGTTTTAAGTTAAGACTTATAAACGTTATATTTTAGTTAAAAATATTAAACTATATCACGAGTTCTAGTAATGGAAAGGATTTATTTAAAGTGTATTGTATTTTTTTCTATCCAAGTTCTGTCAGTATCCCAAAAGGTAATTACCGACATTTTTTTTTGTATTTTAAGAAGCCTCGACCCTCGCTATCTCAGAGTTTTGGTCAGATTTTCGATTTGCGTTTTTTTATATTTTTTGTACTTAGCAAACTTTTGGTGTTATAGTAATATTTTACAGCACAGTATCTTTCAAAAAAGGTTCAAAATAAACGGATCTCTTTATTACATAAAGAGAAATAGCTTTTGGTAATTATTAGAGCTTCTATAGATTTTTCCACAAAACTTAAAAGCAATGAAAATAAAAGAGATTTGTGGATTTAAGTCAGTAATTTAAAACTATATGTTCGTCAGTTTTGAGTTTTTTTAAAATTTAATTTTATTACAGTTTAAACTGATTGGAATGATGCTGAAATTTTTTTCTAACGTTAATTGTACAAAAGCAAAGATACTTCTCAAAAATCTAAATACGGATAAGAACATACTATTTAACTACTTTTCAAAAACTGCTGATTTCATAATTACATTGGTTATAATCTTGACGGAAAAAAATGGAGAAAAAATTTAATATATTGCTCGTTTTATATCTCAAATTCTAAAGAGGCGACGAGCTTTTGTTTAACATACTTAATAGAATATATAGCTGTCATCAGTTTATTTGTGAGAATTAATTAAAAGAATTAAAAGCATCTTTAAAATTTTTCCCTCCCGTTTTCATCTCTTCGACAGATGATATCGGTCTTACGGAGAAAGCCCTCTTACCCTTTGATGCCGTAGGGGCAACGGTGTCCCTTTGAATTTTTCATCTGACACTCGAATTACTAGAAAATATATATTTTGCATTTTTTTAATATAAAAAGCAGTCTAATAGTTACTAAAAGTACGTTACATTATCGGAATTATATTTGTGTTAAGATATAAAATCCGAAAAATTAGTTTTAAAGCAATTCTTCTTATGCATGTTCATAGATTTGTCAAAAATTTATTTTGTGAATTAAGGAAAGTTCAATGAGGAGTTACTGTTTCCCTTAAATCTAAATACTGCAAATAAATGCAAAGTTGAGAAAAAAAATGTTTACAATTACAAAATTGTTTGTTGTCTATTGTCATTAACTATTGTTATTTCTCTCATTAAGAAAAAAACGCTTACAATTTATGCATTTCCCATGTAAAACACTTGATTGCCAAATATAGTTGATGGCCAACTAAGATTTCCAAATATAGTGACAAAAGCCATACTTTAAGGAGTTAAGCCTTAAATATTTTTAACTCCGAAATAATTTTTAAAAAAAATTCTTTTGCGCTGTTTAAATGCATTTAACGCTTTAAAATCATATACTCAAACATTTGAGGCAGAAGAATATTTAAGTAATCGAATTTCTAGACAGAAAAATATTTAAGTTCTCGAATTTCTAGGCAGCTATATGTTTGAAATTATATCCCTCAGCGATTCAAACAAGATTTGTTTATTCTACTGCATATTTTTTTTTCAGTGAGCAATTTTGCGCCGATTTTTATGAAGACAAATTTTTAGTTTTCTTAATAGTAGTTTTTAGAAAGTTGATATATATTTTAAAAAAATTCACTTTTCTTTGCACTCATAATCAAAATGAATTATGTTTTTCACAATTGTTAGCCTGAAAATTTTAGGTGCTGCTGATCTAGCAGTACCTTCTTCAAAAAGAAAGGCTTCTTTGAAGAAAAGTCGCCACTTTGTTTTGTATCGTCTTGGAAAAATTGATTTTTACAGTTCTTGAGTTAAGTTTATCTTTTTCAGATTTATGATTTATTCCATAGTTAGTTGAAAAAATATCAGTATGTGCTTATTGTTACCTCTGCTAGAATGGACTTTCATCTTAAGATACGCTTCTTTTTTTTTTCACTACTCTCTAAAATTTGAGGGAAAATTAAATTTACTGAAGCTTGTGTTTTGCTGCTTACTGAGAAAGATAACGTTTATTCCTTGAGCGTTTACAATACACGCTTCTAGCCTTTCATTGCAACTCCAAAACCATTCTCTTTAATTAGTTCATTAAAGTCCAAGTCGCACTTTTCTTGTAATATTTCGTGGAACATAATCTTTATAATAATAATAACTACAACAATAAGAATAACAATAACAGCAATAATAATAATAATAATAATGACAAATACATCTAAGATTAAGATTTTTAAAAAAAAGTATTCTTACAACCGTGTTTATGTAAAAATTTTCTTTAAAACAAATGCATTAATTTATAATCAAGTGAATTGAACACTTTTTTTAACATTGCACGAAACTATACATTTTAATATATATAACCTCCAAAAAATCATAATCAACTGAACGATTGGAATGTGTTTCACTCAATCTAAAATGAACGAAAAGAATTATTAGAAATATGGGAGAAAGTTCTAGAAATTTATCTTCATTTATTATTTAATAATAAACCGAACAGTGAAGTCGAACAAATTGGAAAAAAAGCTCTAACTTTGTCATATAAAAAGTAAAAATATACGGAGCAACATTTCCTCAATAAACTTTTATTACTATCTTGAAAAAAAATTTTTAAACTTTTCTTTATTTTATAAAATTATACTGCTAAGCGTAGGAAAATTCTAATTTGTCTCTTTTTTAGAAAGATTTTCTTTTTACGTAAAAAAAACTTGCCGTTGACGCTTACAAAATCTTATAAATTTAAACCAAACTTGCAACCATGACATGGCATGGCATTTCCTAGAGGTGGTATGCTCATGTGCCAATGATTTAAAACGAAAAAACTAACAATCTTACATAATATATCTCTTTGAAAGAGTGCATATTGCACAAAATTTCATCTATATCTACATCTTCAAGTTGGCGGTAACTCTGCTTGGCTCGATAAAGTTTTTTCTCTAAAAATGTTTTTCCTGGAAGAAAAATATTTCAATAATTAGTAAGGAGAAACTAAATTTCTTTAACATATTGTTTGTAAACCAGGATAGCCTGGTTGGTGGGGCACTGAGCCCCTGTCCAAGATGCCATGGGTTCGATCCCCACCGGCTGAACACTCCCCGTGTAGTGAATGGTAACTGATACACGTTAAATCTGTCGGGTTATAAAGTCCCACATGTTCCCATAAAAAATCAAACCTCTGGGGGTACTGATTCAAGAGTTTCCTTGTCTTCTGGATTGGGTTCAAAATTACAAGGCTACGGAGTTGAACACCAGTAGTCGTAAACCCAAAATTGGATCGACTGTTCAACGACTGTCATAAAATATAAAATAAAACATATTGTCTGTGCTCTATACTTAACAAAAATATGCAAAGAAAGTCAAAATTGTTTTTATGAAGTATAAGTTGATAGGATTTTTATTTTGCTTTAAAACTGGAGTTGAATAGCTTATTCATTTTTGAATTTACAATTATCAATGTTCAAATTCGTAGTCCTGCAATTTTGAATACAACCTAGAGGATAAGAGAACTCCTGGATCAAGCATTGTAATAAACCAGCCTTCGAGGAAGATTTTTTGATGGAAATAACTCGCATTTGCGTTACATGGAGACGGAAACCACTGAAACCTTTCATGATTAGCCAAACGACAAAGGGATTCTAACCCATGATCCGTCTACCACTGAGAGTATTTTATTTCTGTGTGGTTGAATCAAGCCGGAAGAAGTATTTGTATAGACCAGCTAACGCTGGCATTCCAACATGGTTCGAACATTTGTTGTTGTGTTGTGGCTTATTCTCCAATGCCTGACGAAGTCAGACAATGTCCATCAGACCGTTGACCCTAAGATAATCGAGGACCAGAAGGGGGAATAAATATATGTCCTCTCTGGAAAGTCCCAAACAGTCCAAGATGTGTTCTGGAGAAGCCTGTTCAGTTTGACATTTGGAGCAGACATCGAAGATTCTCCTGCCCTCGAAAAATGAGAGACTTTTTGTGTGAGCACTTGCTAATCTGGAAATTGCGGTCGAACATTTTATACCCTGAACCATCACTTCCGGAGAATTTTATAGCAATTCATGCATGGCCAGAAACGTCATCACAAAGAGCTTCATGTTATTAATTTTTTGAACTTTATCTTTTTTAATATCTGAATTATCTTAATTTCATGTTTCAAAAGTTTACTGTCGAAAATTGCATTGAAATAGCTTTAGAAACAGCTACTTAATTTGATGATTTCGCGACTAAGGAGTTCATGATTGGGAAGAGCGAACGGAATACGATGACACTTCCAGCCAAGGACAGTAATGCTCAATTCTTATGATGAGTTCTTTTAGTTTCTGTAATAACAATTTAGAGTATTACTTTATCAGAGAGTTACCCAGTTTTTTTAGTTTTATTTAATTAGAGAGTTATTTAATTAGAGTTTTCTAATTAGAGAGTTACCCAGTGTATACAAGAAATCATCGTGATTAGTAAATGATACTTACTTCGATGGAATATTTGGTAGATTTTTCGCTCTTCTAAAATTGTTAGTAACCTTTAAAATAAAATCTTTTTGTTGAATTAAATTGGTTTTCTGATATAATCTTCTAAATTCTACTTGGTTTTAATTCAAATAATTTAAAGGTTTTTTTTCTTTCAAAGAATACCATTAAGTGGCATATTTTCTTAACTATCATTTCACTTTTAAAAACAGGAGCTCAAAAATCCGTCTACCAAGACTTATGAAGAAGAATTATTTGATAAAATGGAGCGACTACACGAAATTGTCAGTGAGAATGTCCTGAATCATGTTGAAACAACACCTGCTTCTTCAATAGAAAACATGATTCTGAATCCACAAAGAGAAACTGAGTTTAAAGCTGAACCGAGTTTTCACAAACATGAAAAGATTGCCATTAGAAAACTTACTCCGATTCACAAAGGTGTTAGAAAACATAAGTTTCGAAACGGTAAGAAAACATCCCTCAGAGCTAAAGATCACATGAAAGCAAAACTTAATAACCCTTTTGAAGAGTCCAGACAAATAAATCGACACGATTTAGACCCATTTAATAGGCCTAAATGGTGGTTATCAGGAGATCATCGAGGCTTTCTGGCTACAAATAGTAAACATATTCCTAGAATTGAAAAATCGCAAGGACGTCATTGGTCTAAAAATGGTATAAGAACAATTCGTTCTAGAAAAATATATGATAAAACGGGACCAAAAGAATTTAAAAAAACCACTGTCGCTGTGGATGAAACTAGCCCCAAACTAAAATCAAGCTCCAAAACCAAGATAATGTCTTTTACAGTTCGTAAATCAAGCCCAAAACTAAAAACAGGTTCCAAAACCAAGATAACGTCTATTGCTTTTCATGAATCAAGCCCAAAACTAAAAACAGAAATGGATACCAAGAACATGCCTATTGCAATTCATGACAGAAAGCAATTAAAATCTACTATAGAATACCATTTTCATAATATAACTTCCCACCCGATTTCTACAAACCACACATCGTCTCTCATCGTCAAAAATATAAAGGCGTTCAAAAACTCGAGATTTCCTTCTGATGGGTTAAAGAATTTTAAGGATCATGAAAAAATAATTGAAAATATCAGTAGAGGTAATTTGATTTCAGGAGCAAAACATAATCGTTATATTTTGAGTTTAAATAAAGTAGAAAACAGAGAAAAACATGATGCATTGTTGGAAAAGGAAGATGAATTGAAGGAAAGCGGGCAGTCTCAACCCAGGAGTTCTAAATTTTGGAAAAGCCCGTACTTTATTGGGACACTATCCAGCATCGGCGTACTTATGATACTTGCAGTTATAGTAGTTTGCGTTTATGCAGCGGGAAAACTGAGTGCAGCGTGTGTGAAAAAAAGAAGAAAACAATCTTTATCAATGGAATACAAACATGATTTTATAGAAGGGTCTGAGTATCTAGCGGATTCTGAAAATACTTTTAAAAATAAAATTAACTCTGTTATTTGCGACAGTTCCTTGAATCATGAGTTATTCCAGACAAGATTGATGGGGCATAATCCTAAAGCATTTGATCTTGAAACTATTTTAGAAAGGAGTCTTATAGAACAACAGAAAAGAAATTCAGTATGTGACAAAAGCAGCAGTGGCGAGGGAAATAAGAATCTCAATCAGAAGTCTATTCCCAACCCAGGTGAAAAATTAAAGAAATTGCATAAAAATCTTAAATTGAGGCAACAAAAAGAAACGCTCGCATGTCAAAAATCATTAACGAAATCAATTCTAGTTGATAAACATACAGAGGAAAGAGTGAACCCAAAAGATTTCAATAAAGATTTATCGAGTAATATGTCGAATCATGAAGAACCTCAAGACGAAGCCTCGGATTCCGAAGACATGCAAAATCATTCTAAGTACATAGCTCCTTCTCCCGAAACGTTGAGAAAAATGCTGTTGTATTTGGAAATGAATCCAAGGGAATTACCCTTTCTTAATCAGGATATCAAGAACAAAATTCGTGAAATACTGGATTTGAAAGAGTCAATTATCAAGAATTCAGAACATGAGCTTTTGGGCCTCTCAGATTCTGTTACAAAAAAAGTGGGCTAGAGACCAAAGATGTTGTAAAGTAATATACAGAAAAAAACTGAGAATCTAGATTTTAATTTATCAAGAATTTTCTCTAACTATCAATGAATTCTCTAATTATCCAATGAATGATTTTGCTTTAAAATAAATGAAATCGCAGGACGATTTAATGTTATTTCCATAAAGTTTTATATTTTCTCTCATGCATTTTGGATTTGCCATTGCAGACTGGTCATTTAATACATACGTAAAGAAAAGCGTTATGTTACGTAAACGGTAATGGGACCAAAATGGCCGGACCGGAACGGCGTATCTGAAATGGTGAGACCAAAATGGTAGGATCGAAATTTCCTGCTTCGACCTTCTTTAATGCCTTAATTCTACTTGTGTCACATATATGAGAATTAAAATTTACTTCACATAGAGCAAACATCACACACGAGTAAGACTTATTTAGTTTGATATTATAAGAACTCTTTAGCGTGTTCTTGGCAATTTTACTTTAATTAGTGGATTTATCTTCAAGTAGGCTTAAATCCTTTTTATCGGTTTCCACGTGCTTTGGTAACACTTTCAACTACTTTGTCCTTTCGACTTCTCAATGTAGGGTTGGAAATTTAAGAGCATTGTTAAATAATCATCAATCCTCAACACAGATTATACAGAGACAAGGGATGGAACTTTTCGATACCTTTATAACAGAAAATGATGGATGGCATTATTTAATGATGGTTTATTTATTGAAATTCTAAAGCTAAAGAAACGATGACACTCTAAGTTAAGCCTTTTCTTTTCTTTTTAACTCTTCAGATGAATCATCTGAGGCCATGAAATCAAAGCCATAAATAATACCTTCAAAATTAATGGAATTCAGAAGCCTTTAGTTGACGCTTTTTTCCCACTTTCCGATAATTTGAAATGATACAGTGGCTCTAATTTCTATGGCCAATACTGTACCTCACCAAAACAGTTTGAAATTTAAATGAAAGTGGTAATCTTTCAATAGAATTATTAGATTTAAAATATTTTCTTATTCTTTGATCTTTTCTCAAGTTGAGGAACTTTGGTGATTTATTATTCTACTATGACAGTTTTCGGACTTTTATTTTTACTATTGAAAGTAGTTTCATGGCTGGTATTATGATTAATTCATTAAAAATGTCATTTCATAAAATCGTTGCAGAAATAATTATACTTCACAGATGCTGAGGTCAGAATAGTTCGAATAAGGTAGAAACTTCAAACAAGGCACTTAACTTTAAGAAGTTAAAATTTTTTTGTGACTAGAGTTTAGCCTTAAGGAAAACTTTCGGGAGGTCAGGCATATGAAATTTAAGAAAGTTTTTTTTTTATTACTTCACGCACTAAACAAAAGCAAATTTATCTAAAACAGTTTTAATGGTTTCTTAATGATAATATTTAATTGAAAATTATTTATTATATGCGCTATTGCTGCAATAATTTAAATAATTAAATTATACAAATCATAAAAACATAATATTTTGAAGAACACAAATTGGTTACCCATTGGCAAAATGGTTGTTGTCTAATTATTTTTTGAAAACAAACTTTATTGTGTTTTCATCTTGGACATCTTTAACTGTTAATCCAGAACTGCTCGGTACACAATTTCGCAGACATATTTAAATGCAGCTCAGACACATTCCGTGTAAATTCTTTTGATGACTGAACAGTCAATCGAGATCAATATTATTGTGGGCAGTCAATAACATTTCCGGATTGGTACAATGATGTTATAAGGAGATTGTAAGCTCTATCATACACCCCTTTCGGATTCACTGGTTCATATATGAAATATGATTTGAAAGCTAGGTTTTTTTTTTCAATTTTACATGAATGGTGAATGAATTATTTATATTGCACGGAAAACATTCTACGGTCTTGTGCAAGTTATTGGGAACGTTGACAATGAATCCTTTTATCCCTAACTGCTGATCAACACCCAGTTCTCGTATTTGCGTGAAAGGGGTTCGGAGTGTCACCATTCGCTCTATTGTAGGGTTCAATTCTCTCAACCACTTTGGTACTTTAGCTTTTGTGAGGGACGGGCTTCATGCTTGCGTTTGCGAACGAAATCCTTTCGTTTTTCCGTTTGTGTGTCACGCTTAAGGTATTCCCGTCTACGCTCTTTGGCTTTTTCAGCCTCGGTAAGTTTAGGTTTGGGCATCGTTTTATTCTTCCTTCAACTATAAGTTTTGGAACCGTGTCAATCAGTTTGGATCCTCTTCATTATTGAAAACGATCCAGTTTGAACTGTAGGTTAGAATTTCCGATTCTTAATTAAAACGATAAAAACAAAATTAGCCTCCAAATGATGAAATTCTCTTTTATTCACAACTCAAGAAGTATTCATGAGATCTCTCTGGTCCCATATCTCAAAAATAAACTCTCCAACTTAATGCATAACAAAATTAGAAGTGAAAAGAAGAATTCGAAAAAAATTATTAAACAGCAGCGGTTGCCATAGCAACGCATGCGCACTGTTTACTATTACTCTTGATTATTGTAGTTGAAAAGTGAGGACGGCATGAAATCCAAACCAAGACCAATTTTGCCAATGAGTAACAAGGAAAGGATTTTAAATTAATAAAGGAAAACAATCGAAAGGATTATGCAGAATTTAAAAAAAAATTTATAATAATATTTTAATAATTTTTAAATTTTCAATAATTCTTTTTTTATTTTTATTTAGAACCCTTTTTTCCCTTCGCTTCCTCTTTGTTTAATTTGCGTTTTTATCTAATATAATGGGTCCTATGTACTAAAAGCTTATGCGCAGTCAATGAAACTTAATAAACCTTAAACTCTCAAACTTTCCTTGAAATTTTTCTCTTTTCTTTCATTTTTTACTGTATTATAAGCAAAACTAAGGAAGAGTTCGATGCAAAAAGGTATTTTTTACAAAAAAGTGTGACTTTATTCTACTTATCTCGTTTTGTTTAAAGAACTATATCATTGAAAATTTTTGATAAAACAGATTTTATAAATTGTATTTCAGCCAAACTTTTAACATATGAAAAAGAAATATAACTTGCTTCATTTAAGAACTTAATTTTTTTGCACCAAAAAGAAAACACATAAAACATAAGAAATTTGTCATAAAATCTCGTCTACAATTTCATTAAAAATTACATTTTTAAGCTTTATTCTTCCTCCAAAGTTCGTTGATGCGTTAAAATCTTCAAGGCACCTAATCGTCTATTCACTGTTCAATGTACAGGAATTGAAAGCGATTTCAAACCTAATGAAGCACAATTTTAAATGAGTAATCCTTAAATTGAACTTTCTCCAAGATAAAATAAAGCAATATTTCTTAAGGATTCATGAGGCGGAAACTATACAGATTTGAACTAAATTTCTTAAAGATAAATCGAAGAAAGCTATTAAAAAAATTAAAAGTTTTTTCGTTTACTTCTCTTTTTTTTTCTTTAGTGTTTTGCTCCAGTGAATTTTAACTGGTATAATGATAGTAATTTAAGATTTTGAAAGGACAAAGTATAAAAGACTTCAACTGTTGGAGAAAGGCTGTAAAATTAATATGGAGTTTTAATATACGTTTCGTGTTTCATATGGGAGTTGTTTTTGGTTAATTTTTCTTAAATTTTATATTTTTCATTCACCAAGGTCAGATTTTTACTGCATAATACATATTTTTTAAAAAGTAACTTTTAAGATTTTAATATCCTGATACTAAAAAAAGTAATTAGATAAGAATTCATGAATGCTGAATTATTTTATTTAAACAAGTTTGAATTTTTTAAAAAGAAAATCATAACTCACTATATTAAAGAACATAAACAGTATAATATATACAGTGATTTGATCAAAGTCATGGGATAGCAACATGGAAATTTGCAGATGACAGTAGTAACGTATACAAGATGTATATTTGCGTAGCACACTGGTGGGATTCAATTTATTCATCTGAGAATGTTGCTGATGTAATTAATAAACTTTGAACGTGGAATTGTAGTTCGATCTAGATGCATGAGACACAGCATTTCCGAAATTATGAGGGAATTCATTCCTAGATTTACAGTGCCAATAGTGTGCCGAGAATACCTAATTTCAGACATAACCTCCCTCCCTGGATGACATTGTAGTCGAACGCCTGCACTTAATGACCGAGACCACGAACGTGTGCGTGGAATTGTAAGTGTTAAAAACAAGCAAACATTCTTGAAATTATCTCAAACATCAATGCGGGACGTGAAATAGCGGTTCGTTGGGACAGTACTGCGGAATTTGATTGTAATGGGATATGGCAGCAGAAGATCGACTCCAGTTTCTACTAACATCGCATCCATTACCTCTCTTGGGATCATGACCATATTATTGGAATCTAGACGACTGGAAAATTACAGCGTGGGCAGATGAGTTGCGATTTAAGCTGGTCAAAGCTGACGGGAAAGTTTGAGTCTGGAGCAGAGCTCCCAAAGCAATGGATCCAAGTTGTCAACAAGGTTTTGTGCAATCTGGTGCTTGCTCCGTAATGGCATGGACTGTGTCCTATTGTCCAATGACGCCGATCGTTGACTGGAAATGGTTATGTTCAGCTACTAGGATACAACTAGCAGCCATTCATGGCATTCAAGTACCCAAACAACGATGGAGGTTTCACGGATAACCGCCGAGCTTTAATACTTCTTGACAGGTTTGAAGAACATTTTGGACAATTCCAGTGAATGATTTGGCTACCTAAATTACCCATCATGAACCCCATTGAACATTTATAGGATTTAATTGAGATCTCAGTTCATGCAAAAAATCCTGCACCAGCCACACTTTCGCAATCTATTAAGGCTGCCTGGTTGAATATTCCTGCAAAAGACTTCCATCTATTTGCTGAGTCCATGCCACGTTGAGTTGCTGCACTTCGTGGAGCTAGAGGAGGTTCGACACAATATTAATAAGTATCCCGTGAATTTTATCACCTCAGTGTTTGTTCTCATTTTTTTGTACTAACTTGTCATTCATTCAAGTCATTCTGGTACAAAAAACGTTTTTCACAGCCTTTAGAGAATGGAAAGTGGAAAGTTTCAGTGGTTTCTTTCTCTATTAGACGCAAATGTGTGTGTGCGAGTTAGTTTCATCGAACAGTCCTCCAAGAAAGCTAGTTTGTCTCGATGCTTGATCCGGAGTTCCAGAGTCTTATGGGTTGGGTTTAAAAGAAAAACAATTTTACGGAGTTGAACAATGAAAATTCTACACCCAAAAATGGGCCAGTTGCTCAATGCCGGATAAAAAATAAAGTTTTAACAACCAGGTATTTAATCCATTTCTCAAAAATTAATTTCTGTCCAACTGTACGTCGTATGCTCTACTAACTCATATCACGCAATTATAACGTTAAATTTTAAAATCTATCCAAAGTATTTCTTATTTCGCATTGTACGGACTTGAAAAGTAAAGTGAATTGGAAGAATAACCACAAATGATGATAATCTATTACTTTTATGATTAAATTATTTTTCCCAAAACACTTTTCGATATTCTAATGCCACCAGATATTTAGTAATTGCATTTGAATTTTTGAAATGTTAACTTACTTTATAAGCTACGTTCAGAAAATTACTTAAATTCAAATTTACGTTAATTTTCAAACCAAGACTGAGAAAATAAAACAAACTTACTTTACCCTCTTTCCTACATAATTTGCGAACGGAGTCAATCAAACATAAAGTGAATTAGTTCAGTGATCATTTTGAATTATTGGTTTGCTATGCACAGCGCGAATTGTTACGGTATGTGTTAGGTTCTACTAATATTACATAAAATATTCATAATATGTATATAATCCAGGGACTAATATTCATGGGATTTATCCAAAACGCGTTAACAGTGTCATATGAGAACATTATAAGCTGTTATGAATGTTTCTATAATTGCTTCAACTCATGTATTTTGAATATTAAAAAGGAATTTTTAAAATGCAAATTGCAAAAGGAAGTAAAACCTTTAAACTTGTTAAGGTTAGAATTTTGCTCAAGGAAATAGCGCGTTTAAAATTTATGAATGTTAAACATATTGATGCAAGATTTTGCATCGAGCAAATCCTTTTAAATATGGAATAGTAAGTAATCTCATTTAACAAATGATATTATGACTTCTAAAAGCTACTATCAGAGAGCGAATGCAATTATCTAAATGTATGATTTATTCTAATTTTATAACCAGAGACTTGTATTTATTTTACGGGTGGTAACTTTTTGTGATAATAGATATTATGCAAATTAATCACAAATCTTCTCCTATTAATAAATAATGTAATTTATCTTGATTATAATTGAACAAGTTTTTCTGAATAAATTAAATCGAGGAATTTATATTTAATCATTTGTATTGAAATTGCTTCATATTTAAATCACACAGGTATTGTGTTCGACAATGAATTTTTTGTTTGTTGATTGAAGCATATATTAAAATGATGCGTTGGAATATATAAATATCATCGAGATGTAAGTTACAAAATGTGGAAAACTGCTGACTCTTACAGAAAACTTATTATATTTCCACAGTCAAATGCAAATTTTATAAGTCTGATAAAGAGCCCAAAAAAATTGGATTTGCAGTGCAAAATGTTACAAAGACTTGAAAAAAGTTTTACTTAGCGAAACATGTGTTTAGCGAAATAAAAAAAATAATAAGAAATAATTTTACTCGTTAACAACACTTGTATATCATTATCATATTTAATTATTTTTGTCTCTCTCTCGACATGCATGCATGTATGCACACATTCATGCATTCATACATACATGCATACATTCGTACGTACGTCACGGTCAATGTAATTAATTGGTTATTATTGCATATATACATACGTGCATACATACGTACGTGCATACATATGTACGTGCATACATATGAACGTGCATGCATACATACATACATACATACATACATACATACATACATACATACATACATGCATGTATACATACATACGTGCATGCAAGCATACATACATACATACATACATACATACATACATACATACATACATACATACATAGATACATACATACATACATACATACATACATACATACATACATACATACATACATACATGCGTGCATACAGGCATACATACATACATGCGTGCATACAGGCATACATGCATTGATATATATATACATATATATATACGTCACGGTCAATGTAATTAATTGGTTATTAATAATAACCAATGAAGTTTGGTAAATGCAATTATCCCGCGTTTTTTTATGTGTTGGCAACGGCATGACAAAATAAGATGATTGTTTATTTTAGAATTTAGGCATATATATATATATATATATTTCTCTTACACGGCGACAAAAAAAACCTCATTACAACTCCCCGAATGGCAACGCTAGAAAATCGACCAACGATTGCCACTAAAAATGTCACATGCCAAATCTAGCTGAGGTGGCTCAACATATAGCGCTTTTAAAAACGGAAACTGAAATAACCAGAGAGAGTATTCTCACTTAATGTGATCGCTTCCGAAATTCACCTTATTAGCTGCGGCAATCTCATACTATTAAGCTAGGCAGAAGTGAGTAGTCTTTGTCGATAGATCTCTACTTTAGTATTTTGTCGAAAGTGCTTTTTTTGACGAGCTTATATATTACGAATTTATTTGGCGATTTTTGATTTATATCACGAATTTATTTGTTTTATTATTGTTATTAGTTATTCATTGAAAAGTAAGTCTCAGTCGTGCTGTTACGCTTTAAGATTTTATACTGTAGCACATTTCTAAAAGGTTTAACGAATTGCATGTTATTTATTAGAATTCAAATTTATTTTAATGACTTAGTATTTACTAAAAAGATGTAATTTTTTTTTAAAAGAAAAGTTGTTATATGGATTTGAATGATTGTTTTGAATTCTTAGAATTTTGTGCATTTGCAATGTACCGAAGTTAGTAGCGAGCGAAGCAAACCAATTAAGATTGCGTAGCAATTTTTGGGGGTTGGCGAGCGTTAGCGAGCAGGGGGAGCGGCCCACTAGTTATATTATATTTTTCACAAAATACGATAGCTATTTGAACACATTTTACAACGACACAATGCATGACGATTTTGAAGATATGAAATCATGTTTTAAACACTATTTAGACATGCTCAAAAAAAAAGGTGATAATGAAAACTTAAATAAACTTGGTACAAAACGTGGCACTTTTAAACAACTGTGAACAAGGAATGATTGCACTATCTGTAAGGAAGCTTTTATTTCAGCACATAAAGTTCCAGTGAATGAAATAAGTCTATAAGACTATGCTCTCGTACGAATTCAAACTTAGGTGGGCAAGGATTTCAGTATCGCAATTCTAGAAGCAAGTGCAACTCGAGTCGTCGCAAATGTAAAAAACCAAACACACTTTGCAATTTCAAAAGTCACAGTGGCTTTTCCTGCCAAAATAAGTAATTTGTTTAAAAAAATTTTATATTTTAGTTCAAAGCAGTTTCGTATTTCAAATATTTTTTTTAAAAAAGTGATGTGATTAAAAATTAAGGTATACCCTACACTGATGTTTTTTGTAGATTAAATGCCACTACCCGGAATACATTTTCCCGGTATACCCTACACTGACGTTTTTTTAAAGTTAAGCGCGACTGCCCTGTATATTCTACACTGCTTTTTTTTTAGGTTAAGTGCAACTGCCCGGAATACATTTGCCCGATATACTCTATACTTATATTTTTTTAAAGGTTAAGCGCCACTGCCCGGTATAAGCTGTTCTCGTTATAAACAAATAATAAACTGTTTCAGCATACTCATCAGTGTCTTTAAATGTGTTTAAAATTCCCTTCACATACTAATTCACCCGAACACAATACAAGCTCGCGTTTTTGGTTCTCACTTTTGAACAAAAGAAGCGGTTATTATTAATTTTGACAATCTGCATTAATAATAACTGGATTTATCACTTTAACCGTGACACATATACAGAGAGGCACACCCATGTCCCAATGTTATATAAACCGTTTAATCACATTTACCAAACTTCATTGGTTATTAATTAATAATTTCCAGCCATTGTTAATAGTAACTAAAAAAGAAGCGGCTATTATTAATATTGACCGGTAATTATTAATATTAACCGGATTTATCACTTTTAAAGCAACATACTTAAGCACATAAGTATTCCTAAAACAATGAATAAAAAGCCATTATTTAAAGCAAAGAAAATAATTAAAAATCACAAAATAGCATTTAAAATTGCAATAACTATCAACAAACTTTATATTAAAAAACTCGTTGGAAGTTTATAAATAAAAATGACCCTTTCAGCACATCGAATTTTAACGAAGTTGTTAACTATGAGTTTCTCAGTTGTTTATTCTCAAACTAATTATCGAATTTTAATTTTTTTTATTTCCGCGTACAGTCTTGCAGTTTTTACGCCCCTTCGTAATTTTAAGTTTCCCAAAGCTTTTGCCTTACCGTTTTATATTGTTAAACCTTATAGTTTTTTGCGAAACAAAATGTAACGTAAAGTTGAACTCCCAAAGCTGAGATGCGGTACGATTTTACGATTTTTTAATTTCAAATGTTCAGTAAATGTATCTAGCTGGTAATAGGCGGGAAGAAATCATAAGTTGGCGAGTTATCCATAGATAAAATAGCCAAAAAAAGAGCCAAATCCCGCATTATTGATATTAAATTTTAAATAATCTGGCAACAGCTTAAACACGAAAAAGGTTTTTAGAATCTATATATATATATTTCTCTTACACGGCACCAAAAAAAGCCTCATTACAACTCCCCGAATGGCAACGTAAGAAAATCGACCAATGATTGCTGCTAAAAATGTCACATGGCAAATGTCACCTGAGGTGGCTCAACATAAAAAAACTTTTAAAAACGGAAACAATAACCAGAGTGAGCATTATCAGGTTGTTCAATTCAGATTCATGCCCTAAAAACATGATAATATGTAATTTAAACTCAATTAGGAATTAATTAGGCTGGCCTTCTCCATGCCTATAGATAAGTCACAAGGTCAGACTTTTGAGAAAATCAGTTTAGTATTGACTAAACAAGTTTTTAGTCATGGACAACTTTATGTTGGCCTGTCAAGAGTTAAGTCATTTGACAGCCTTTCAGTAATTGCTCCAAGATGCCAAATCTATAATTGTGTTTTCAAAGAAATTCTAAATGCTTAGTGTTAATTTCTTAGAGCTTTGCAGAANAAATATTTATCCGTCTTAAAATTTTATTACATTTTCAAAACGATTATAGATTTAATCCAAAATCGAAATGACGGTCAATTATAAAATAAAAGGTCCGGTTAAGTTCATCAATTAATGAATGTCATTAAAAAAGGGTGAAACATTTAAATTATTAAAACATTTCCAAACTAAATTATTAAAACATTTCCATATTAAAATATTAAACCATTTAAATATTAAAGCATTTTCTTTCATGCAGTTGCCCAATATTTTCTTTCTTTTCATATTCTAGTTTTTCAATTTTTATTCGCAATTTAACAGTTATTTTGTTAAATGTAGTTTCATTTTTTTCAACTTCAGTACTCAATTTTTTGAAATATTTATCCGTCTTAAAATTTTATTACATTTTCAAAACGATTATAGATTTAATCCAAAATCGAAATGACGGTCAATTATAAAATAAAAGGTCCGGTTAAGTTCATCAATTAATGAATGTCATTAAAAAAGGGTGAAACATTTAAATTATTAAAACATTTCCAAACTAAATTATTAAAACATTTCCATATTAAAATATTAAACCATTTAAATATTAAAGCATTTTCTTTCATGCAGTTGCCCAATATTTTCTTTCTTTTCATATTCTAGTTTTTCAATTTTTATTCGCAATTTAACAGTTATTTTGTTAAATGTAGTTTCATTTTTTTCAACTTCAGTACTCAATTTTTTGAAATATTTATCCGTCTTAAAATTTTATTACATTTTCAAAACGATTATAGATTTAATCCAAAATCGAAATGACGGTCAATTATAAAATAAAAGGTCCGGTTAAGTTCATCAATTAATGAATGTCATTAAAAAAGGGTGAAACATTTAAATTATTAAAACATTTCCAAACTAAATTATTAAAACATTTCCATATTAAAATATTAAACCATTTAAATATTAAAGCATTTTCTTTCATGCAGTTGCCCAATATTTTCTTTCTTTTCATATTCTAGTTTTTCAATTTTTATTCGCAATTTAACAGTTATTTTGTTAAATGTAGTTTCATTTTTTTCAACTTCAGTACTCAATTATTTTAAATATTTATCCGTCTTAAAATTTTATTACATTTTCAAAACAACTATATATTTAATCCAAACTCGAAGTAACGGTAAATTATAAAACAAAAGGTCTGATTAAGTTCATCAATTAAGGAATTTTATTAAAAAATGGTACCTTTTCTAAAAATACACTGGTGAATTTTAAAATATCTAAGTTTTAAAACTCTTTTAAATGATATTTTAACTTTTGTATTTCAAAAGAAAAAAATCAATATCTTCATTCTTTTAAGATTAATAAAGCTGAAACTCATTAGACATTTTTTGAAAAAATATTAATTACATTTTTCTTATTAACATAATTTTAAACCTTATGAATACGATGAAAAAACTTTACAAAAAATCTGATATTGAATGAGGTAAGTCTGTTCTTTAATTGCATTTTAAACCTTAATTTAAGAAAGAAAATAAAAGTAACAGCTTATGTAAGATTTTCTTTTCATTAATAATATTACATTGCCTTGCCTCATACTTTATTTGAAAAGAACCTTTTGTTTCGAAATAATTTTGAAATAAATTAAAAGTTTTCGGATACGGCATAGTTGAATAAATTTCCTTGACCAAGTAATATTTATCATTTATGAAAATTTTTAAAATGTAAAAGAAGGAAAGCTTTGATCAAATTAATTGTTTTTTTTATGATGAAAAAAATAAAAAGACAGCATTTTTCTTTTAAAAAAAATCTAGTTTTACAAAAGAATTTATTATCTTTGTTTTACTTTATCGTTTCCTATCTCTCTATTGCTTTTAAAATGTTTATACTAAATATCTAAATTGTTATGTTGTTTTTTTTTTTTTTAAAAAAAGTTAATTTCGAGCAAAATTTTAAAATACTTTGAAAATTTTTGCGAGACTAAATGAATATTATTCTTAAACCATCGAAAAAGTTTAATTAATTCGTGGAAAAACAACTAGTGTTTTTAGCGAAGTTGAGAAAATAAATAAATTTTTGAAAGTTTGGAGACACCAAGAATTTAAATGAGTTTTTTTTTTGTCAATTAAAATCCACGATATTTAATTAAAATATTATGCTTGCATGTTCGGAAAATTGTAAAATTGACTGTTTAAACATAATTAGTGTTTCCAAATCAGCTTTAGAAATTGTTGACACATTAGGAAGCTGTTAACAGTTTTTTTTCATTAAAACAGCTCGGTGGTTTTTACCTAAGTGCTTTAATGATTTTAGTAAAATTAACAATGTGGTTTTATAATATGTTAGAATTTTTTTTAAATGATGTAAAATCTGGTAATTTGTCATAATACTTTAGAGCATGACATAAAAAGCATTTACTCGGTTAAATTTACTTTTCAATTTCGTATTTTTTACTAAACGTATGGTAAAAAGAACTGTAATTTTCTATAATTTTGAAAATCAGGATTTTTAATAAACCGTCACCATCTGAACGGAAAAATTATACAACGAATGGTTTAAATATCGTATATTTAGACTTTTATAATTAGAATTATGATTTTTTTAGCAAAATGTCATTACCATATAGTAAGGTAATTTCAACGTAATTTTTTACTAGGTGTGTAGAAATTTCTGGGAAATTGAATAACATTATGTTCATCTTATATATGCTTTACTTAAATTCATTTTTTATGCGTTTTCACTTGCTGAAACTGTCATATTTTGTAATACAAGTAATTATGAATCAGACAAAATATATTTTAAATATTTAAAGCTAGTTTATTTCAATTTCAGCATTAATGAAAAACTTTTCTAAAGGTTGAATTTTTTAATGTATTAGTTTATGCGTTTACATTAATATAAATTATCGTTTACGTTTACTAAAATATGTGGAACTAAATTTGTACAATTGGGAAATTTTGTAAAATAAAATTCACATCCAGTTAAGATATATAAGCAAATGAATATTCCTGATTTAGAATTTTAAATTAAATTTAATATATTTAAAAACATCTTTTATTAATAATATAATCAAACGATTAAGATGTTTCGCTACTTCGCAATTTGTTAAAATAGTTCTCCTTCATTTATTTATCAAAAATATGTTCTCAAAAGTTAAATTTTCAAATATTTCCTAAAGCTATATTCCATGAAGACATTAAAATGCTTTATATTAATTGAAATAAAATAAGTAACTTAAAACAAATTATGAAAAGCATTTGTAAGAATTTGTATTTTTTATTATTACAACTGTTAGATAGATAATGAAGTTTGTCAGATCAATAAAATTAAATCTGCATTCTTAAACAATCATACAATTCACATAATACTTTTTTTTCTTCAATTTTTAGTTTTGGTTTCAGCAGTATTATAATACCTTATTATTCAGTAATATTTTGTATACGATTACAGGAATTTAATTTTCATTGATAATCATTAGTGTAATCTAGCTTGTGTAGTTGTAGATTAGTGTCTAACCTTCCGATTTTCATCTTCAATTCATCAAAGGAAAACTTAATATTATATTAATGTTATACGATATTTTGATGGGTTTTAACATATGGAACACAGTCAAATCACAGAACTTTTCCTTTTTTCAGAGATTTAGAACTGGAAGGCACTGAAAAATTTTACAGAAACAATAGTTCATCATATCGAAATGTGTTCAGTAGTATTTTAGCACTTCAGTCGGAAAATCATCAGACAATTTTCGTCCCTTCTAACTGCTTCAGTAAACACCCCACCAATAACACTTCCATCCACCAGCAGTAAAAACGGTTCTGGTATTAACCCTTTCCTTCTCGCTCCCGTAAAAATGACGGGGTGAGGTTTCGCCCTCTATTTCTCGCTCCCGTGATAGTGACGGGCTGGAGTGTTCAATAGTAAAGCGCCAATAAGAATAAAACTAATTCATTTCTTTTGCGCGGAAAACATTTTACTTCTCATTTTACTCACCATAGTACCAAGATATTTTTAAGGTAATTGCGGATAGTTTGTTTATTTTAAACTAGATATCAGCACTAATCAAATTCGTAATAGAAATACAAAAGTAAAAAAAATAGACACTTTTATGACCGTTTTCTTGAAAATTTAACGATCGTTAAGGGGTTAAGCTGAAAATTTTTAAACTAGTCCCAGCTCTTAGAACATCTTTAAATCACAAAGAAAAAGATTACAAAAGGCAATGTCTATATGATTATGGATCTATATTTACTTTGAAATAGAAAATGCTACCATCTAGTGATTAAAAATTACATAAAACCAAAAAAAAAAAGAGCTACAATGTGACCAAATGAACAGATACTTACCAGCTAGCTTATTATGTTTCATACTAAACCTTCATTTGCTTGTCCGTCTATCAAACATTTTTCTTATTTCCAATGAGCTGCACAATCGGTCTTGCTGATGAGTAGACCTAGTGCGTTCTCCAGAGGTGGTATCCACTCTTTCAGGACCACCACAATGGGTGAGATACCGTTGGTCATGCTAATTTCGACGTCTAGTTTCTGCCACACTAGATGGCAGCACCGAGACTCTATGTGGATGCTAAAGTGCACTAGGATTTTAATTTTTCCGGAAATGTCAAGAGCCAATAAGGCACTCCTGGGGTCTTTTGCATGCAGCATAATCATACGACATAGCCGCTGAGGATTTTCTGCATCCCGAAAATCCGTTGTCTGGGCCGGGGATCAAACCCGCAGACTTGGGCTCAGAAGGCCGACGACAAACCAACTGCGCCACCCGGCCACGTCTATCAAACATTGTTTTATGAAAAATGACGTTCTTGCAATATTCCTCTTGTTGGTGAGAAAATTTAAATTCTGTGATCACTGCTCACTTGATACTGTGACGGTGAAAGTGGGCAGAATTTCAAAATTATGGAAAATTATACTCACTCGTCTTAAATTGATCACAACTTTCAATAGACTAGGTTACTTTATGAAACGTTGCGTTTAAAATGTCTATCAGCTTAAATTGAGCACAACTTCCGATAGACTAGGCTGCTTTAAGAAACGTTGCGTTTCAAATGTCTCTCGGCTTAAATTGACCACAACATTGAACAGACTAGGTTGCTTTATGAAACGTTGCGTTGTTGCAAATATATTATAAGCCTAATCACAATTTAAGTCAAACCAAATAAATCGAAACAAAATTCAATACACTCATTTTGGTATTTTAGGTTTCTGTTTAGTGGAAATAAATAATTACATATATCTCTCAAAATGGGCAGTAATAGGTCAAAGATAGCAAACCAATGACTCGTGTTCAACCAGGTGGCGCGTAGCATTGTGTTTTATTGGCACTCAAGATGTTCTTTTTAAATTAATTTTTTTTATACTCATTCCCCATCATTTCTAAGAAACTTTCTTGGGAAGTATGTAATTGCGATGAATTGTAGAGAGAGAACTAAGGCTTAATTCATTTTAAATTAAGAAGAAATGTACACTTTTAAAGTAGGTGTTTTCATCAATGAATTCCTCAATCGATTTTAAGAAACCATTTTGTTTCAGGTTTAAAGCAAAGTTAATAACTTAACAGCAAATATAGTAGCACAATGTGATTCTGTGGCTTAATTTCAAAGCGGTGGCTTGCAGATTGTTATTATTATTATTATTTTATTAAAAAAAACTGTAACAAGTAGCATATTGGACACCTGAAAACAATAAACAGTAATTTAGCTTGAACACTAATCAAACATGGCTCGCAATCTCTTGTAATAAGTAGTTAATACCTTTGTATGTCCCCAACTGAGCAACCGTGTTCTGCAAAATATGCTTAATTGAATCTAATGATTTTCAATCAAGCGCTCCATTAATAATTATTAACAAATCATTTTAGTTAATATAATTCAAGAATATAGAGCTAGACACTTAATTAATTAAATCCCACATCCATTTAATTTAATTACGTCATTTTCTGTTTTGGCATTCCAAAAACTTGACAAATGAGTCTTGTTTTCTTTCTAATTCGCAGCCAATTAAAAGACCACCACTTTTGCCTTGAAAACAAATTAAGAGCAATAGGAGTTGTTTCAAAACATCTGACAGGATTGGTAAAACTTTTTTCCAGCAGAATAAAAATGTAAATCAAAGTCGGTCGCCAAACGTAAAGTTACTCGATCAAAAACATTAATTTCGTAAGAGCCCAAAATGTTTTTCTCCCAGCTCATATTTTCAAAACTGCAGGACATCAACTGCATTTATGTACATACGGGCATTTGGGAGCGTATGGCTCAGTCAGTGATGATTAACCCTAACTGATTTGTCTCTGTGGTATCGTTATTATGGAAATTGGCGAAAAAGAACTTTCTCGTTTTAACGAGCAGTGATTTAAAAGCAGTGGAAGCAAGCATAAGTGAAAACTGAGTTGGGTAATGAGAAAAATTCGTGGTTCCAAATGTGGCAATTAATCTGAATTATCGGGATGAATTAGAGGAGTTAGCTTTCTAATTTAGAAATCGACCGGTTTGGCAAAGTGTGCTTGGAGTTATTTTTTTAAAAAAAATCTTATCTCTGTTTAGCTCATTTCGAAATTTGGAAAAAAATATATAAATATATTTGGGAAGAAATATTGTTATACAGTTACAGATACGAGGTTTTTACAGTGTCGTGAAAAAGTCGGTTTAGTGTTTTTCGTAAATCTTTTTGGCAAAATGTATTTGTAGCGATTGAAATACGCTCGGTTAATTTAGGTTTGCAATTATTCAAAATTACGCAAAGAGATTAAGCATCAAAATTTATGTCATGCAATAAAAAATAAAGAGAATTTAAGCATAAAATACATTTAAACTAATTGAAAATATCAAACATTTCATTCTTACACGTTTAAAACGTTTTATAAAATGATATAGCAGGTGATTGTTTTTAATTCTTCGTGGATTAAAACTTTTTAAACTAGGTAAATTTTTTAAAATTGTTTGAATCCTCTAGCTTACATGCAATCGGCAATCTAAACTACACTCATGGACAAAAAAATTAGCTCACCAAGAAGGAGTCATCAAAATGAAACGAAATTTTACTTACGTAAAGACTACTTTGATATAAGTAAATGATTATAAAATCAAAGAAAAACGATAATCTTTGATTTTCTAATCATTTACTTACATCAAAGTAGTCATTAGGTATGTAGAATTTCGTTTCATTTTAACGACTCCTTCTTGGTGTGCTAATTTTTTTGTCCATGAGTGTATTTTAATAATAAAAGTTCTACAAAAGTTTCGTTCTTTCAACTTTTAAATACTCAAATTGTTATATTTACAATTATGAAACAATTTCCTGGGATATGCTCCGATAAAAAATTTCTTAAAAGTGACGAAATAACTATCGTCATTTCTATAAGGAAACTAATTTCATCAAAATTAAAGAAATATTTCCCCATTTTAGTTTTTTCAAAAAACAAAATCTTATTGCCTAATGTAGATTACTTTTCTAATAATAAATTTAAATTGCGGTCCATAAAGGTAAGATAGTACAACAATCGCAGATAGAGAGATAAATTACATCCATGATACGTTGCGGGATTCGAGCCCTGGTTCTTCCTGTTACGAGGCCAACTCCTTGACTACCATAGAGAGTTAATCGCCCGCAATGCACTACGATGAGGATGCGAGTAGAGGAAAAATTTTCGTCCTATATTTAAAAGTTCATGATTCGTCACAAATCACGCGATTTCGTGACGAAATGGTTCTCAAAATAAACGAAATACCGCTCAATTATTGCTGAATCACCCAAAAGTAAGAGTTTTATTTCTCAAAGTGTGTCAATTTTCAAGCACATTAATGTCCAAATGTTTGTTTGTTTTTAGTTTCAATATAATTTTACATAAAATAAAGTCTCTAAACGAAACTCCCTTAAGGCAAAGAAAAGAAGAAAAAGTTAGAAATAAATGCTAAGCTATGAGGTATGAAACTTAAAAATAAAACGAATAATATATCTTCAAGATATATTCATTTACATTCCTTCTTTATTCCTCTAACAAAAAATCAGTTTTAAAAATGATATATGCGTCAACTTATTCACATTCATAAATTTCCAAGTAATGAATATATAAACCCATCTAGTGTCAGACTAGGGACTTAACGATAACTCCTCAATTCCAACAATCTTATTTCTTTAGCTGGGGCATAATAACGTCGTAAACGTCATGAAAAACACCAACTTTCATTCTTTAAAATCTCTGATAAAGTTGCAGCGTTCTATATCATTTTGTTTTACGAGCAATTTTGTAAATCTAAAGCTGTTAAATTTGCTGATCAAAATTCAGTCATAAAAATAAATTATGTGTCGAGATTATGTATTCACGAACGGTTCTTCGAAAAAATTTCATACACAATTGCTTCAAAATGAGTTTGTATTAGTCTTTTTTTAGTATTAGTATAAAATGATTTAAGAATTTATTTGATATGTAAATTACTTTTAGACGTATTTTGTTGAGGATGACTTAATTCGTGGTCTTTTATTGAATAAAGGAAAGAATTTAATTTAAAAGCATTTTGTGATGGCACTGGAATATTTCGGATCAGTAATTTTCCAACAAATTTAGTTCACGATATTTTTTTTCGATTCAACAAAATGCTATGTTTCAATTTTAAATAGAAAATTAATTTTCGATATAAATTAGGAAGTTTTGTTTCACGCAGTTTTAAGGTGGGTTATTAATTCGCGCAATAATTAAAAAAAACTGCTTTTAATTTTTACATTCTGATTAGCGCTTTTAAAGTTTCTGAATGAAATGAATATATAAAACCAAGAATACACAGGTTATATTTAATTATATTTAAATTTTATGAGTCTGTATTGAATGTGTATAGTGCTAATGTGTTTACATCAGAACGTTTAAATAATATATCCTTTCTTTAATTTTTTTCTTCTTTTATTTTTCTATCTTTAATTTCCCTTTTCTTTCTTTTCTATTTTCTTTTTATTTCTTCTTTTTTGTGTTTCATTTCTTCTTTTCTTTCTTTGGTCTTTTTATCTCCCTCTCTCTCTTAATTCCTATTTTTTTATTAGTTCTTTTCTTTTTCATTCCTTTTTTTCCTTTTTTCATTTTTTTATATATGAATTTCAAAGTCTCCATTAATTTCCCATGGAGCCAAATTTGTAGTAATTAAGTATCAAAAGTCTCTTAGAAAATACGTCCTCCGACATTTTTCTGACAAGTATCTCGATAGATCAGGAAACTATTTCTGGGACGTATCTATCTTTAATATTTAAGTTGTTGTTGTTGTTTCAAAAGCCTCTAGCCAATACCAGCAAGCCTGCTTTGGGAAACCAAGTGAATTTAAAGCAAAGTTTGCGTTTCTTATTCTTCAGTGGCGCCATCTATGGCCAAGATTGCAATTTAAACCGCAGACACTCGTCACAACCCGTTTTGCAGAGCAGACCTACTTATACATCCATTCATTCATCCACAGATCATAATTTTGACCTGAAACAAAGAACTATCAATCTCCAATTTAGTACCCCTAGAGGTATTGATTTGTTATGAGAACTTGAAGGATTTTGTAACCCCGACAGAATTGACGTGCACCAGTCACCATTTAATACACTATATTTTATCAGGCCAGAGGGATTCGAACTTCGATTCTCACAAACACAAGCCCAACCTCCTACAAGCCAGGCTATTCCGGCTCATTTCTTTGGGTAATTCTGTTATCTATAAACATCTTTGGTACGTTTTTACTCCTTCGAAATACTTATCCATACTTAACCATACTTAAAAAATTATTTTTAAAATATTTTTTCGTTGATATATTTTTTGAACGTTTGCAGTTCTTTCTGAAAACCTTTTTGCATCCAACAAATCTTACAAAAATTACTTATTTTTAACGTAATATAGAAATCTTGTGTTCCATGAGTCATTTTACCATATTTTCGCTTCGTTGAAGAAAAAATCATGACGATCTCCCTTCTTTGACTAATATTATTTTCATAATATATTCTTTAATTAAGCAATCAAAATTTGTAACTTTATTTATAGATTACAATCCATAAAATTGATAATAAGAACACTTCTGCTCATTAAGAGGACTATTTTTTAGCAAATAATAGCTTGTTCATTTAATCATGGTCAATTTCTTGGTGCAGAAAATCCGGAGTCAATAATGCTTAAATTTAATGTTTCTTAAATTTTATTAAAAACGTTGAAAAGAACAAAAATGATTCAAGTTAAAAAAATTCATGAAATTTTAAGATGAAAGGAAATTATATATCGTATCTTATCTATATTATTTATTTATATATCTTATCTATATTATTTATTTATGTATTGTATCTATATTATTATCACTAGGCTGTTAACGAAATTAAATTTAAGTCTCTTAAATATCCTTTTTTTTCCAATGCCCACCTAAGTTGACACTTCGTCAATACAGGTGTATTAGGGCAGATTTGTTGGCCACTCTTTCAGGGGCACCATATTAGGTGGACCAACGTTGTTCCATCAGTAAGGACAGATAGTGCAGAGAACATCCATGCCTTGTCTGGGATTCGAATCTAGAACTTTTCTGATGAAAAGCTAGTTCCCTAATCCCTGCGCAGTCCGGTCGGCTTCTTAAAGATCTTATCACTTTTTATAATTGCTGGGGCTCTTCCTTGCATTTCTTTTGTCTGTGCGACAAACCAGATGCGCTTTATAATTTAGACTTAAGGAACACGAGAAATATTTCAATAAGAAATGTAAGAACTCGGGAAATCATCATTGCTGCCCATTGTTGGAATCTTGGCCATGGATTTTGATAATGCCAAACTAATTTCCACCCGAGTCACACCAGCTTATCTTAGCCCCCTGGAATCTTTTTTATTCGTATGAATATTGATTCCCTTGCTAACGACATTAGTTTCTTACCACTTCTCTATACCGAGTAAAAATGCATCTTACCCTGATTTTCCCCTCTCAGTCTCAGGGTTTTTTGTTGTTATATTCCCTTCATATTTATTTTTATTCATTCTCTGCTACTGAGATTTTTCTAGTTTTGATTTTCCACTTTATTTTTCATTTTTTGTTATCAACTTTACGTTTTGTATTTTATTGTTTCCTCTCATTCACGTTTGGCAAGTCTTGAAAATGGGTGCCTACTTTTGAGCTCTTGAAGCACATCGACTGTTATATCTAAACTGTATATTTTTGAAGCAAATGAAGTTTTTTTTATCGACTAATATCCTACCACTCCAGTTTCTTGAGATTATTCATTTAATGAAGTTTTAAAGTTTTAAACTATTTAAATTTGGAATAAAAGTATTGAAGGAGTTAAATTTTAAATTGTTAATAAATTTGGTACAATTAAAGACTTAATTTGTAATTCCTCAAGTTAGAAAAAAAAACTTAAATTTTTAATTACGAAGATTCACAATTTTTACAATATCAATTCTACTGATGTTGCATAACAACTGAATTAAAGTTACTGCTTCTGCAATTAATTAGTGCAATTATTTAAGAATTTAACAATCGAATAAATATTATGAAATAAAATCATGCGAGTAATGAATTTGACCAAAATAAAAGTTCAAATTCCTTCACTGGCAACGAATCATGTGATAGGTCTCTTCCCTGCACTTACGGAAATTGCAGATCTAATTAAAATACTAATAATTCAGAAAAGGAAGCATATTTTTCTAAGCCAAAAATAATTTCTCCCTAGCGAGGGTTTTGGAAAAATTTTATTAAGCAGCTCGACTACGATACGTTATTAAAATTCTTTGCTAGAACTGCAATGAGAATATTCGTAACCAGATCATAAGAATGGCTTTTGTTGTTTCTCTATTTATTTAGAGCTTACAATATTTCTTTGCGATTTTAAAAGAATATCTAATTCTTGCCTATTTTATTTCACTTATTTACTTAGTTCAGTCGATTCTACATAAACGAATCGCTTCTAGCGACCAGTTTTATTGTTTTTTAAGGTTGTATATAATTATTTCTATTTTAAAACAACTAAAAAAAGGATATGATTTTTAAGCAAAAATAATGAGAATGTAATCGATAAATAACCTTGCTTTCTTTTTGGCAAAACTACATCCAATTTACTCTGTAAAAAATTTTCGGATCAAATTACGTTTACCTTGCTTTCTTTTTGGTAAAACTACATCCAATTTATTCTGTAAAAAATTTCCGGATCAAATTACGTTTACCTTGCTTTCTTTTTGGTAAAACTACATCCAATTTACTCTGTGAAAAATTTACGGATCAAACTACGTTTACCTTGCTTTCTTTTTGGTAAAACTACATCCAATTTATTCTGTAAAAAATTTACGGATCAAATTACGTTTACCTTGCTTTCTTTTTGGTAAAACTACATCCAATTTACTCTGTAAAATATTTCCGGATTAAATTACGTTTAATCGGTCATGAGATTGACAGCTTAGTCTTTTCGGCCATATACCGAGTCGGATATATATTACTCGAGTATATAGATTGCATGTACCCAGCTTTGAGGAACTGAGTGGCTTTACAAGGTGGGCTTAGTTTGTGTGGATAAAACTTTGGTTGTTATGTGAAAATTATGTAAAAATATTTAATAAAACAATTTTTCCCAAAGTCTAGTATTTGAATACTATCTTTTTTGTGGTTATCTGACCATTTTAGTTGAATATGGTAAAATAAAAATGAACTAAATTGTTATTTAACCATTTTGTCGTGAAATTTCTATCAGTGCACTGATTGTACTTCCATAAACGATGTTACAAGGACATTAAAAATAAAGCGATTTTTAAAGAATTTTATTAGACTTTTACCTTTTGGCTTATCTCTTTTTGATTTCCTGTAATCAAGTCTCAATAAGTATGTTGCGGAGGAAATTATTTGGTTATGTTGGCTAAAACAATCAAAACTATTACTTTTTAGATGCTATTCCTAATAAAAATTTAAAAATACTCTGAATTTTTAAACCACGAAATTACTTTCAAAGTCTCTTATTTATTGTTTTTTTTTAAATCTTCTTTTATGCTGCTGCCGTTCACTGTGAGCCTTGATTTACTTCACAATGTTGTTCCAAATCTTCGTGCTTTAGCCTTGGATTTCAAGTTAGATCATATTCATTGTGCTTAGATCTTCAATTAGATCATCTAACCGAGTTCATTGGTATTCATATGTATTGCTCATGAAATTCGAATGATTAGAACACTTCTAAAAGTGAGTATCGTTTCAGAAATTGTGTTCATAAATACTATATTTTTTTATTATCAACAGTGCCGATTTATTGCTAATTTCAATTTTATTTCCTTTCCTTTCATGGAGAGCAGAGACTATCTATAACTTATTATTAATATTTACTCCAGAAAATTGAGTTATAAAACATTTACGAGGTGTATGCAGTAGCGAAATAAAGTAAAAAATGTAATAAACCACATTTTTCGCTGAAATATTAATATCGTTCTCTACTATCTCTGATTAGAACTCACCAACCAAATAGAAGGATAGCAAAAAAGAGCGCGCATTTTTTGAAAATATAATTTATGAAAACGTTGAAAACCCATGAAAAAAAAAGGCTTCCCATAAAACCCATTCCATACATGCTAAGAAATAAATTGTTGGCAGATTCGATAAAAGCTTGGCGCATTTATGCTGCATGGAATAAAAAGAAATGGTAAAGTGTGAAATAACTCTTACATCGTAAGAGAAAATAATGGTTCCAGCTTAACAGTTGGTCTTTTAAACGGCTTTTAGTTTAAAACACCTAAAAAAGAAAGCTATAATAAACGTTCATGAAGGATATAAAGGATTTTATAATGCTTTTACTCACAGAAAATATATCTTTGCCATCAACTTCGAGATTTCATCTTTTAGAAAGATGGTCTGGTGTTCCGCGGAATTTCTCTAAAACGGAAGCGCGGAGAAAGGAAGTTATGCGGAAGGGAATTGTTTGTAAGGGAGTTGGTGTAGTTTGTTACAGAAACAGCAATGCTGTTGAGAAAATGGTTCGGGATTTAAATCAAAAAGAGCTTTGGATTGTTATTCTGTTTTTAAGCTGAAATAGGCGCTCTTTTTGTCATATAAATAAGCGCTTAACTTTGTTTCAAAAGGCGGAATGAACTTAATTAATTTCAGATATTTAGTGATTTCTCCCTATTACTCTTATTCCGCTAACATTTTTATTAAGTGAAAAGCTCATGCACAAAGAACGGCACTTTCTATGGAAATGTTCTTTTTGAAATTTAGTTTCAAAACATTTTTCAACTCTTTTATTGAATTTGTTTTTTAAAAAAAGCTCTTTTCAAACAAATGGTTTTAAGAGTTTTTTTTAAAATTACTATAACAAGTCTCTTATCATCGGTAAGCGTTTCACTCTTTATGGACACTGTAAAATTTAACTTAAATTTAAGAGTTACATACATATTTTTTATATATATAACATAAAAAGCTTCAACTATTATTTTACTTTATTACTTTAAATCTGCTTCTTAATTTATTATTCAAAACTAAACTCTCTTTCTCACACTTTAATATTCACATCCAGTCTTTTAATCTATTTTTGGCTTCATGTTATGCAGTAATTAGCATTTTTGATTTTTCCCTTTAATTGAACTGTGAGAAAGGCTTTTCCCTCAGCCTATTTAATAGACCAATAGCAATAACTCATATTTCACTTATTCCCTAATACGAAACAAATACGGATTTATTTTGCAGGATTTTTCCCAATGTTTATCAGGGAGCACTTTGATTTGTGTGTCATTTAGATATTCATTTTCTGATTATGGTAATTGAAAAAAATTAATTTGATGTTTTTAAATCATCTGCCTGTTTGTACTGCTTTGCCATCCTTATGTCCTGTTTTTCCTTCATTCTTTTTTATTTGTTTGAATATGGTAATATAACAATTGAATGAACTGTTATTTAACCATTTTTTCCGTGAAATTTTCAATAGTTCCTTAAGTGGAAATTTTTTTGTTTTCGCTTAATGGAAGCCATAAGAGTGTTTCTCTTAAGTTCCAAAACTTTATAAATTTTTTCAATTGTTCATAATTTTTTTACTAATTTGAATGTACTAGAATGTTTATATTTTTTATTCGTCAATAATTACTCTTGATGTATGTTTCTTTATTTTAAATCGCGAGGAAAAGTAATTTATTTGATCTTTGATTTTTGTTCTTAAATCGCAACTAAATAATGTATGTTTCCTTTATACATATTCCCTAAGAGTAATATCTTATTCCTTTTTTAAATTGTATGAAAATAAAAATTTGCTTCATCTATTTCCCTTTAAATCGTAATGATAAAATGTAAATGACATAAAATATGACATGTGCTTCTGCCTTGTAATTTGCAAAAAAATAAAATATGCTTGGTCCTTATTTCTTTTTTTTTAAATTGAACGACATAAAATATGTTTTATAGATACATATTTTTTTAAAATCGCAAAGAACTAAAACGATTTAGCGCATATTTCCCTTCTAAATGGAAAAAAAATTGGGGATATGTATGATTCTTGTCTCTTTTTTTTTTTTTTTTCAATTTCCAAAAAAATAATGTATGACTCATTTATATATACTATAATTTCGCTACCTTGTATCTCATACTAACATTCGCGTCAATATTAAATGAATTATATATTAGTCATTTCTAGGAGTTTCAAATGCGTATCAATATTAATTGCACTATACAGGATATCTTTATCATTTCTACAAATTTTACATGCGTAAATCTTCTGAAAAAACAAATTTTTACTATAAGTTTTAAAGAATAAAACGGTAATATTAACATAATGTTAATAGCAATAAAATGTTAATAATAATAAGTAGAATTAGGGAATGTACTTTTCAAAGTAAATAAAGTTACAAAAACTGATATGAATGGAACCAAAATAATATAGTTGAAAGCTTCATTATAAGGTATATTGTTTAACTTATGCTTTTAGTACACAAAACAGAGGAAGAAACAACGTGCAACAACCCACTAAAATAATTGCTTTCCAGAAAAACTTCTATTGAAAACATTAAAATTAAAATATAATTTAAAAAATTTAACCCTCGTATAAACAAAATAGGTGGTAGAAATTTATTTGCCTACTTTATAAGTACCTGAACGCTTGAATAAATTTTAAATTCCGATTTTTTTCTTCTTAATTTCCTTTAACAGCACAGAACCACGTATTGACGTCAGCACCTTATCAAAGAGCAGAATTTTTTTTTTAACTTTTGTTTTTTATATTAACAAAAAGTTACTCATTATTAAATGAGACTAAAAAATAACTCATTTCAAAAGCAAGCACATTCATTTTAAAAAATATATATTGATAAAAGCATTTTCTAAGAAATAAATTTCGGGGAATATTTTTGCTGAAAGATTAGATTCATAATTATCTTTAGACTATTCAAGTAGAAGGTTGATAGATTTTTCAAATTTCTCTTTCTCGCACTTTTTTTGGTGATAATTTTTTTCTTCTTATTATTATTATCATTTTTTTTAGTTCATGGCAAGCGTAATATCTTAAGCCAAAGACTTTGTGCTTCGTTCAGCAGTTAAGAACAAAAAAAATTATTAGTCGGGTTAAGTGGTTATTCCAAGATTCTCTGCACTAATATTGATACTATTTTATCAAAGGTTTAATCAGAAAATTAATCAAAGGTTCAATTGTCCTCTTAATCAGATACGTCACAGTAGTAACTATCCGATATCTCTCCAAAATATATTTAATTCATGATTTTCAGAAACTTGGGAAAATTCTTGCTGATTTTGGTTCCTAGTTTAAAACACACTAATCAGATTTTCAATTTCTAAATGCATGCTTAAAATGAATTTTCATTTCGATGAAAAAGTTACAATGAACAATACAGTTGGAGAAGCGAAAGAAAATATTTTGAATTACAATTTTAAGTTAGTCTCATGTTTCCGCTTATTTGTAATGTTTTCTGTTGCCTTTTCTTGTGTTTTATTGTTCGCTCCTTAAATTCTGAACTCTCTCAAAGAAAAGGCATACAAGTTTTATGTGATGTATATGTTTAATGCTTGCATTAGCCATTTTTTTAAAAGTTTTACTGTGCTTTGAAGTTGATACTCAAAAGTGGGATCGAAATTTAAATGCTATTTTTTAACTATTTTGAAATATTTGTAAGATTAAGGCTGGCCACACACTGAAGAGGCAATCTGTAAATACGAGAAGCTGATTCTTATAATTTTGTATTAGCATGAGCACATTACCGCTGCGCATCCAAAAGCAAAACTATAGAAATTCGCCACCTGTAAGCCTTTTTCGTACTGTTTGCCTCCTCAGTGTGTGTCCTGCCTTTGCGTTGGTTTTTGCGTTTTATTAAAGTTGAACAATTATCGAACTTAATATTTAATTCGAAATCAAAAATTCACCAAAGAATATTTGGGAGGGAAGATACGTGTTTGCTAAAATGTTTCGCTAAATAAACAAAATTTTATTATATTAATAAATTTAAAGAAAATTTTAAGAATATTACTTTAAATAAACAAATACTTTTTGAATAAATTCAGAAATTAAGACGTCTTTTGAAGAATAAACTTTAACTGAGAAAAAAGGAGAGTTTGTTTGTAATGACTGCGTTTCAATTTAAAAGATAGTTGAAATTCTGACAAAAATTGTGATTCTGCATAATATGAAGATAAAATTCCAATTTTTAACTATTTCATTATAATATTTAGGAGCTTTAGCTTTCAGTTTTGTCTTATGTTACAACATGATAATTTTTGATTCTAATAATTAAAGGAAAAGTTCATTGAAATTTATTAGTGATAAAAGATGCAGTTGCTTATAATTATTTTCTTCAAAATATAAAATTTTTCAGCATTTTATAAATTAAATGTTAGACAAATACTAAAGTTAGAGCACTGTTTCAGAAATAATTACTTAAAAGAGCAAATAGGAAGTTTGCTGATAAAGAATACGTTTTAATTTTAAAAGGCAGCGTTGAAGCTCAGACAAAAATTGTGACTCTGCTTAATACAAAGATAAAAACAAACTAGAAGTCGCAGCGAATTAAATGATGCAAGAATTATCTTCCTTTAACTCATTAAATGTCAAAGCTGCAGTTCTTTTGTAAAACATTCGGCATGTAGGTTGATTCACGAGCTTAAAAATTCAACGCGAAATTCAGCTCTTGGAATTCAAAACAGAAAATCTTTTCACTAATGAGCTTTGAGCAACTTGCGAAAACAAGAACTTTCCTAAATGTGCTAATGAAGGCATTTTGTGGCATTTTTATTCAAGAATTTGCGACAATTTCCTCAAGAGAATTCTGTAAGCAATTTGTCTCCTGAATATTTCAAATAAAGTAAAATAACTGTTATAATCTTCAGTAATATGCTTCGTAATTTTTTGAGCTGAACGAAGTCGATTGAATTAATTTTAATCTCTTTGCTTCTTTTCTGTCTGAAATAAACATAAGCTTTTAATTATTGATTTAATGTATTATTTTGTACCAAAGCACATCTTTGGATTTTATAATTAATAAGCTATATATTAAGTAGTGTGATATTTATCTCTCAATATAAAACAGAAATTTTATCTATCTTTACGCTAAGAAGTTGAGAATTATTGCGCCGAGTTAAAAAAAATTCTCACCAGTTTACAAATTTCATTGGGTAGTCTTTAATTTCAGTCATTTTCATATGAAAATTTTATGGATGTTGTTTTCATTATAAACGTAAACGACAACAACAACAATATCGAGCTCTTGACTTTCTCTACTTCCGATTAGGAAATATACAGCTGCTTACTATATCTTATTCCGCGAAACGATATTTTCAACTAGATTGTTTTCATTATAAACGTAAACGACGACTACAACAACATCGAGCTCTTGACCTGCTCTACTTCCGGTTAGGAAATATACAGCTGCTTACTACAGCTTATTCTGCGAAACGATATTTTTAACTAGAATGTTATCTTATAAATGTAAACGACAACAACAACAATATCGAGCTTTTGACCTGCTCTACTTCCGGTTAGGAAACATACAACTGCCTACTACAGCTTATTCTGCGAAACGATATTTTCAACTAAGTTGTTTTCATTATAAATGTAAACGACGACAACAACAATATCGAGCTCTTGACCTGATCTACTTCTGATTAGGAAATAAACAGCTGCTTACTATATCTTATTCCTCGAAACGATATTTTCAACTAGATTGTTTTCATTACAAATGTAAACGACAACAACAACAATATCGAGCTCTTGACCTGCTCTACTTCCGGTTAGGAAATATACAGCTGCTTACTACAGCTTATTCTGCGAAACGATATTTTCAACTAGATTGTTTTCATTATAAACGTAAATGACAACAACAACAATATCGAGCTCTTGACCTGATCTACTTCCGGTTAGGAAATATACAGCTGCTTACTACAGCTTATTCTGCGAAATGATATTTTCAACTAGATTGTTTTCATTATAAACGTAAACGACGACTACAACAACATCGAGCTCTTGACCTGATCTACTTCCGGTTAGGAAATATACAGCTGCTTACTACAACTTATTCTGCGAAACAATATTTTCAACTAGATTGTTTTCATTACAAATGTAAACGACGACTACAACAACATCGAGCTCTTGACCTGACCTACTTCCGGTTAGGAAATATACAGCTGCTTACTACAGCTTATTCTGCGAAACGATATTTTCAACTAGGTTGTTTTCATTATGAACGTAAACGACAACAACAACAACATCGAGCTCTTGACCTACTCTACTTCCGGTTAGGAAATATACAGCTGCTTACTGCAGCTTATTCTGCGAAACGATATTTTCAACTAGATTGTTTTCATTATAAATGTAAACGACAGCAACAACAATATAGAGCTCTTGACCTACTCTACTTCCGGTTAGGAAATATACAGCTACTTACTACAGCTTATTCTGCGAAACGATATTTTTAACTAGAATGTTTTCTTATAAATGTAAACGACAACAACAACAATATCGAGCTTTTGACCTGCTCTACTTCCGGTTACGAAACATGCAGCTGCTTACTATATCTTATTCCGCGAAACGATATTTTCAACTAGATTGTTTTCATTCTAAATGTAAACGACAACAACAATATGGAGCTCCTGACTTACTCTACTTCCGGTTAGGAAATATACAGCTACTTACTACAGCTTATTCTGCGAAACGATATTTTTAACTAGAATGTTTTCTTATAAATGTAAACGACAACAACAACAATATCGAGCTTTTGACCTGCTCTACTTCCGGTTAGGAAACATGCAGCTGCTTACTATAACTTATTCCGCGAAACGATATTTTCAACTAGATTGTTTTCATTATAAACGTAAACGACGACTACAACAACATCGAGCTCTTGACCTGCTCTACGTCCGGTTAGGAAATATGCAGCTGCTTACAACAGCTTATTCTGCGAAACGATATTTTCAGCTAGATTGTTTTCATTCTAAACGTAAACGACGACAACAACAATATCGAGCTCTTGACCTACTCTACTTCCGGTTAGGAAATATACAGCTGCTTACTACAGCTTATTCTGCGAAACGATATTTTCAGCTAGATATTTAATTTCTGAGATCAAATGTGCTGTATTTCATAAGTTATGACATTGATATTAAAGATCATAATGATATTAAGAATTTCTGGTGAGTTTAAGGTGAAAATTTGTTTTTGCTATTTATAGATGCATTGTTGAAAAGGTGACCTGGTTGCTAGATTTAGAAAGAACTTGCTTTTTTTGGCAGTTCTGATTTGGCCTCTTTTTACTCACTTATTACTGTTTGTTCTTGTTGCAAACTGTATATACGTTAGTGATAGTATATTCTTCGAGCAGCGAGATTGTGTTCATTTTTCAAATTATCATTTAGTTGTAAATTTCGAAGTTGGTATATTTTTGACAAAGTAATAAGTGCTTTAGGACGATTCTTACGCCTTGATTGAGAGGTCTTCAAATGACAATACTTAGAAATATTTTTATTTAAAGATGGATAATAAATCAGGTAACAAGAAATACTACTCAAGAGAGTCTCAAAACACAATTATCACGATGGGAGTCAAATGGCTTCAAATAACAACGGAAACAGTATACCGGAAGTATAGACAGTAAATAGCTTGCAGCGCACCCTAGTGTAAAAAACACCAATCATCTGGGTGCGAGGTGCGGTACAAAAACCAGAAAAAATAATGAAAATTACAATTTAATTAAAATTGAAATTATGTTGTTTCTGTTGATAATTTTCATATGTTGTTTTATTTATTAGTACGACATTCTTCCCTACGGTTTAATGTATTTTTTTCTTTGATTCTTCTGTATTTCACATCTAAATGAGTTAAATTTTCCACTCTAGTTACAAGAATATCACACATGAATAACTGTCTTAAGTGTATTTAACAAAAGAAAAATTTGTTTAAACTTCAGCTTACTTAATTTTTTATTTTGTTGAATTTTCTGATAATGGCCCCTGATGATAATATATGATGATGGATAATGAATAATGGCCCCTGTTGTTCAGTATTGTTTGATGCAATTTTATGAGAATATATAGAGGGTGGGCAGAATAATGGAAATACTTTTATACTAATACATTTTTTTCATATTTCTCCAGAAGTACTTAACGGAATATTTTATAACTTCAGAAGTGTTTAGATCATGCGATGTCTCATACATATCAATGAAGTTTACAGCTTTTAGAGGTTTGAGGGACCGACAGTAAATTACAAACGGAAAATAATGTTTTTGAACACCATATCACCCTATGCCAAAAATATAGCAATAGATTTCTTACATGGGACAGTTATTTTGGTTATTATATGCAATAATTACACAAAAAGTCGTAAGCCTAGCTTAAATACTTATAGGAAATAGGAACATTTCTGTAAAAAAAATTTGTCTTACCTTTTTTTGTAACTTTAAAAATATTCAATAAAATTATGTAAATTTTTAGAGCTATTTAAAATAAATTACAAAATTTTTGCTTTAAAATTTGAAAACAATTCGTCTAAAACTGCGCAGGATATGAGTAATTAAATTAGCTCCTTTATGCAGCACATGCGCAGTAAAAGTTCAAGAAAAATTCTTAATTTTATAGTGAATCGTATTTAACAACTAATGAAAAAATCCCTCCGATTTGAATATCTTAAAAATTTAAAAAGTTTCGATCAATTTTCAAAGTAGTTTCCGTGCTTTTTAAAATAAAGCTCAAAATGATGAGGGATTTTCTGCAAACAATATTTGTTGTGTTAATAACTGAGAGAATTTAATAACAAATGATAATACTTTACAATAAATATTCATAGACCAAAATGTGTTTTAATGAGGAAATCAAGCAGGGAAAAAAACATATTTTAACGGGGAATGATAACAGTGCCGAGGTCATCTTTAATAAATCTTGTTTAATAGTACAAAATAAAATATTTTTTAATTCGAAACTTTTTCAATTTTTAAGATATTCAAATCGGACTTTTATTATTAGTCGCCAATTACAATTCACTACAAAATTAAGAAGAAAAAAAAGTTAATTTTTCCCACTCATGTGCAGTATAAAAGAACTACTTTAATCATTTATATCTTGCGCAGTTTTAAACGAATTTTTTTCAAATTTTAGAAGAAAAAAATTTATAATTAATTTTAAAATGTCCTAAAAATATGTTTAGTTTTACTGAATATTTTTAAAGCTATAGCAAAAAACTTAAGAATTAGTTTTATATAAAAATGTCCGTATCTCCATAAATATTTAAGCTAGGCTTACAAAATTTTGTGTAATTGTTGTATATAATAACAAAAATAACTTGCACAAGTTAGAAATCTATTGCTATATTTTTTGGCATAGGGTGCTCAAAAACATTATTTTCTGTTTGGAATTTATTGTTTGTCCCTCAAACCTCTAAAAAGCTTTAAACTTCATTGATATGTATGAGATATCGCATGGTTTTAAACACTTCTGAAATTTTAAAATTTTTCCTTACGTATTTCTGAAGAAACATCATCTTTTGGTGGGAATACAAATGTGTACAGATTTACTAAGAAACTTACAGTGCACGCTTGTTCTATAGAAGATTAACATATGCTTTATGGTATTGTTTTCAAGATTCACACAATCACAATGCTTTATGGTTAGTTTACAAAAACGAAAAATTTTTCCGTTAAAAGTTCATTCTTAAATCCTTTCTTCTGTATTACTGTCTGAAGAAGTTGGCAAACGCTTTACTAAATTACTCTGTATGCAATAAATCGCGAGAAAATCGGAAGCGTTTTAAACTATAATTTTTTAAAATGCTTATGTACTTCACAATAGGTAAAACATTTGTTGTCTTAATTTAGAGATAATAGTTTACTTTTCTATTTCAGAACTTGCTTGTGGTCGGAAACATATTTTAAAAGCTTGATAATTAATGTTACTTGAGTTTAAGATTTCCTCAAATTTAAAAATGTTTTAACTATTCACTTCAAAATCTATCACTTACGCATTTTGAACACAAAGTTCTCATTTAGATTAAAAGAAATTTCAAAAATTAAATCATATTTATCAACGATACTTACCTTAAAGTGTAAGAAACATTTTCAAATCATTAATTAATACGCGATTTCTAAAGAAACTTGTGGCAGTTCGGTTATTTATTTCATCTTTAAAAAAAAAAAAATTATCTTGAAATCCCACAGACTGAAATAAATACTTAATTCCTCATCCAGTCAAGCCTTTCATTGAGAGTAAATTTAAATTGAAATATGAATTTTTAATAAAAATTCCCTCATCTTAAAGAGAGCCAAATACAGAAGAATTTCAATCGGAGATACGCAGTTGGGAGAGAACGAGAGTTTTAACTTGAGTATTTCACATATATCGCCCCTCCCCCTCTTCTTTATAAAATCTAGAAAATGAGTTAGTTTTCTTAGTCACCTCGCCACACCTGTTTTCTCAATGGTCTTTAAAAGCCCTTATTTGGATGACTGCTGTTTATTTAGGGTGATTTCTAATCACATTTCTGATGTATTTCTGGTTTATTTTTCAACTTGAAAGTGGAATGATAAATCTGTAATCATTTCCGGTGATAAAAGTTTCGTTGTTTTTAATGATTTATTCATTTTACTTCATATTTCAGTTACCTGGATATCTCTATGCTTTTCTAAGTATTTGTGAATGCAATAAAATTGCAGTCTGATTATTTTTTAATGAACATACACTGAGGCAAAGAGTATTTTATTTTATTTTATAATCGTCATAGAAGAGCTGACGCAGTTATGAGTTTACGACTTCCAATGTTCAGCTCCATAGTCTTAAATTTTGAACCCAATCCAGAAGACAAGGAAACTCCTGGATCAAGTATTGGGAGAAATTTGGAGGACTTTTTATTGGAATTAAGCCGCATATGCGTTACATATGGAGGAAAACCACGAGAATCTCCCGCAGTTAGCCTGACGGCAAGACGCCTCTAACCCATGATCTGTCTACCACTGAGGATATATTACGTCAGCACTTTGGTCGGTGCAAACCGGCTGCGGAATAAGAGAAAAAATGTACTTTTAAACGGTACCAACAAAAAAGTGAATTAAAAAGTTTTACAGTGTATTCTTGATTTAGCATGAAAAGACAAATTGTACGCATTTATGTTGTGGATAGAACGCATTAGATGCACGTGCTTTCAGACATTGTTTCGAGAAGTGCAATACCATCAAATATTTTTTGTTTTTGCCTTCGCATTATTTTTTATCATTAATAAATTAACTTTATTCTTTTAACACATCTTTAAGAATAACTTATATTTTCCTTTTCTCTTTGATGTCGCAGTTAATTAAAATTACAATATGCTGAAATTAAACATAATCAAACATACTGGAAATGTTTAATAGTTAAATTATGCAATTCAAATGGGAAAAATATTTTAGAACAAAATATGCTTATATGTTTTTAACAAAAATAAATATGTATAACCATCAAGATGAAAGATGAGTTTTCATGAATTATACAAATCTGTTTTGTACGGAGGCATAAGGGAACATTTCAGAGATTAAGTTATTTTGTCCTCGACTAATTAATTCCTTCTGTATACAAGGAAAGAATACATTCTGAGGATAATAAGAAAACATTCGATGACACTACAAAAGAAGTACTAAAGAATACTGATGAGGCCCTCTGGCATCTATTTGCTTGTCTTCCAAATATTTAATGAACCATTCCTTGGAGAAATTTAATGCTTCCGCTTTTTATACAAAAAGAAATCTTATTAAAATAATATATTGAATATTATTTATAGCTTAAAACATCTAAATAAATATTTTGTTATTTTTCACGTTATTACAAAATCTTTAGTATTCAAATTGATTCGCTCATGTAGTAGGGGAGAGTGGGGTCAATTGTAACATTTTTTACTTAACTATTTTTAACTAACAAAAAATCCTATATATTATTAGTATTAATTGACANAAATACAATAGTTACTTATTGTTACAAATATCCCCAAGACGCCATTTCAGCTTCATTTGTTAAAAAAAATGCTAGTTAATTAACTAAACAAATTTTTTTTATTGAAATGTTAATTAAGGTGTCCACTTACATATTCGGTTAATAACTTTTATTTGTTTAAACACCATTACTTTGTTACAATATAATATTCTAATACCAAAAAAAGTACTTACGTAGCGTGAAAATATCTTTTGTGATGTAACTCTNGGAGAAATTTAATGCTTCCGCTTTTTATACAAAAAGAAATCTTATTAAAATAATATATTGAATATTATTTATAGCTTAAAACATCTAAATAAATATTTTGTTATTTTTCACGTTATTGCAAAATCTTTAGTATTCAAATTGATTCGCTCATGCAGTATAGATTATGCTGTAACGATTCGCTTATGCAGTAATAAAGGACACTAGCAATTTTTGCAATTTTTTTATCTATTTAATATCGTGTTTAAAAGGAGACAGACTATAATATTTGTTGCGTTTATTTTATATATTTATGGATAAAAAAAGTGAATAAACTGAAAATGAAACTATAGAAAAAAAAGTCAAAAAATATTAACTCTTTACGTTGTTTCATATTATTTTCAATCACTTCTTCATATTAGTTTTCTTGGTTTCAATAAATTAAGGCAACATTTAGCCAACTTAATTTATAAGTCTGAAAATGTACACCAAATTATTTGGAATAAAGTTTTCGTATAATAATTTACCTGGGTCATGAATAAGCTGTTAAAAGATATAAAATTTCGAAGTCTAACAAAAAAAATCTTTGCAAGAAAAAGTAATGATATTTAATGTTGATTTTTTACTGTCTTGTCTTATATCATTCAAAGTAATAAGATGTATTTCTTACAAAATGCATACTAACCTTATCTCATTCACTGAGAAAAAAAGGATGATTAAAACTACCAGAATATGGTAAAACTTTCTGTGTTTCTGAATCTATAAGAACAAAAGCCTCGGTAATTTTCACCGAAGCTCTATGTTAATAATTTTGGTACAATTAATAATAAATTACGGTTTTATAATATGCTGTCAAATTTGCTAAACGTGGTAAAATTGGTAATTTTAGCATGATGCCTTAGAGCATGGCATAAAACAAATTTTTACTGTAAAATATACTTTGCAGTTTTGAATTTTTTATTAAATATGTGGTAATAAAAACTATGAATTTGAAAACCTGAATTTCCAGTTAACCATTGCCGTATAAAAGGAAAAATTGCCAATTGAATGGTTTAAATACCGTTTATTTTGGTTTTAGTAGCCAGAATTAAATTTTTTTCTCCCTTTAACAGAAATGTCATTACCGTACAGTACGGTAAAATTACCAGAATTTTTTTTCTCCGTGTTACTATAAAATTAGCAGGTTTCTTAAATTATTTTCTCATAATTTCCAGTAATTTGAGTGTTTCCCATTTATCTGAATATTTTGAGATTTTGAGTAGTTCGCATTTGTCCAATTATTTTGAGTGTTTAACATGAGCTTCTTAATTTTGAACATTAATCGAGAAACATAATATGTAAAAATATACAGACTACTCAAAACTGCAATTTCTTATAAATTTAATTAGATCGTAGCTATGTCATAACGTTCTGCATGTAAAACTTATAAGTGATTCATAATGATATTTAAAGTTTGAAAAACCGTCTCTTTGCATTCTAATATATTATTTTATTTACTACAGACATCAATATAATTAACCTGCTATATATGTTTAAAAAATACTTCGTTAAAATGCATCAAGAATGCAAAGTCAAAAATTTCCTTATTTAAATTGATAAAAACTCCAATAAAGATCTCATCAATATTTTTATTATAATTTCATTCAAAATCCCTGCGAGTAAAGTAATATGTAAAAATTAATTTATAAAAATATTGCTAAATAAAAAATACTAATAATAATACTAACGTTATTTAAAATATACTACTTTTAAATGAATCAACAATGCAAAGTTTTTGAAAACATTTCCAGTACATTTATATTTAAATTGATAATAAAGATCTCATCATTTCTTTTTATAATGTTATTCAAGATCTACGCGAGTAGTAATATGCAAAAATTAATTTATAAAATTATTGTTTTGCCATTTCCTCAATATTTAAAGAAAGTTTTAAATATTCCCTAAAGCGATAATTAGCGATAAAATTCTTATATATTAAATTCCTTTTCTAATCTTTTCATTTTCATGGTTAAATATTTGGTAAAACAATTGTATTTTTTATAGATTCGAGAATAGTATATATTTTTTGTGAGTTTTGTTTGAAAGGCTTAAGGTAATTATATTGATTTACGACTTACATAAAGAAAATAATGTTTGTTTTAGTATTAAAAAATGACTATCAATGAATTTATATTTCAATGGTTACATTTAAAGAAGAGATAAATACAGTGAAGGAAAAATATTAAAATAATGCAGGCGCTTTAAAAGATTTTTAAAAGTCTATTTTTCTTTTAATATATCATTTAAATTAGAAAAATAACATTAGAGAAAAAATACATTATCGATAAAATGTTCGTAAATATATTTTTTGAAAACTCGGTGAAAAAAGGTCGGTGATTTCTACTTTTTTAAAAAGGTCGGTGATTTCTACGAACCGAAAAAACTTTTTTAATAAAACAGAATGCATTTAAATTTTTTCTTTTTGAAACTTCAAAGAATTTCTATAAAAATGTTCTAAAATAATCGTTCAATGCTACTTTGATTAGAATTTATAATATTTTTTATCCTATTTTGGATTTTCTCAAAATTTAAAAAAAAATCCTTTTTATTTGATGCGCGGTTTTTCTTTTTTCCATTTTACAAATTAGCTTCTTTTTTTCATTTTTCAACTAAGAAGCTTAAAAGGAATACTATCAAAATTGAACTACTGAATTACTGAAGTTTCTAAGAAGAATGCTATCAAAGAACAGATAATAAAATGGCCTTAAATTAAGATACATAACAATTGATAATAAATTAATACTTTAAAAGCTATCAGATGCCCAGCTTTGATCCATGTATCGGCCCTGAAAATAAAAGTATGGTCAAAACTACGGGAATATGGTAAAGTTTGCCGTATTTCTGTCTCTATGGGAAAGCCAAAAGCGAGGTAATTTTTCCGAAACGCTTGAGCAATGATTTTAGTAAAATTAACAATAAAGTATGGTTTTAAAATCTGTGATAAAATTTGATAAGTGTTGCTAACTTAGGCAATTTTCATGATACCTTAGAACAGCATTTTCCACATAGTGGTCCACGGAACTCAAAACTTTCGCGAATGGGTTACATGGGTTCCGAGAGTTTGGAATTTTCTTTTTTAACTTGCAATGTTTTTCGAAACCTGTAATTAAATTTATATCCAATTAATAATCAGTTATTTATTTAATGTTTCCACTATTTTTATAGAATTATATAATTGAAATGCTTGTGAAGAATGACATTTTAAATAAAAGTTTTTCTTCCTAATAACAGTATAATAAATTAATTATTAAAAGGATATTCACTTATGAAAAATTTCATTAGTATTTCAAATCGAATAAAAACATCAAAATTCAACCAAGAGGAAGTATTTTTCTCTGATAATCAGTCCCTCAGTGGACTGATCATAAAGTAGAACACCTTGTAGAACACTGAATTCAAGCATCACTGGCTGTAGTCAGTTTGCTGGTGGGTGACCACTTTCATCGGCCAGCGTAAGAACCGAGGGTGCGCGGTATCGGTCTTTGTTAAATTGTTCTACCGTAAAGAGCTCGACTTCGAGAGTAGGTCGTCGGGCTACCAAAGCAGGGGAGCCGTCCCCTTTATAGAGGATCAAAATTGCGACGGATCATCCTCAGGGATGTTTCCCAGACAGTCTCCAGTAGCCCATTGTGCATCTCTAGTGCGAGGTAAGGAAAGTGCCTACCTACCTACCAGAAAAAAGTGATTTTTTTCTATTTAAAGAAAAATATTTTTTAGATATTCTAAGAAACATTTTAGCTCATAATTGAAATATTTATTAACAGAGCGGTGCATGAACGAATGATAATTATCATTATTTTCCTATATAATGAGAGGGGACCTTCTAAAATGTCGTATCAAATCAAAAGGCAATGAAAATGGCCTATAAATTGGGGTTGTGCATAAGTTAGAAGTCACTGTATTTATAGAAAAAGTATTTCATTCGCACAAAAGCGTTATGTCATCCGGAGACAGAACGTTCGAGAAGAAGTCTTTAGTATCAAGGTTAACAAACTGAAGAACGCTTACGGTAACAACCTTATTAAGAAGGCAATTGAAAGATCTCTACTCGTTCAAGAAAGATTCCATGATCGATTCATTCAAAAGCAGATATTAAAAGTAGATCCAACGGATTTTTCTTAGTGCAGTTTGAAATGAGTTGAGGATTATAATTGAAAACACTCTTGAGTTTAGTGGATGCAAAATGCGGCGAAAGAAGAACATAATTTTTATTCATCTCATTTTTCTCTTAAAAATAATGATATTGAATTAACGACAGAAAAAAAATAACAAAATTCTTTTGAGAGTCGGTATTTAATCAATAAATCCATCTTTTATGAAATACAAATTACACTTGAACCAGCTTATTTGGTCATCATTAATATCATCTGATTAAGATAGATCAGGAAAAGCGGAGAACGTATCAGCCTTAATCATAAAGAATAATCGGCCATAGCCCTTAATATTTAAAAAAAATTGTACAAGAAATAAAAACTCTAGTTTAGAGAATATCAGACAGTGGCCCTCAACCTTAAGAAAATATAAGTGGCTCAGGGGATACAGCATTCGCCTCCCAATGAGGTGTCGCAGGTTCGAATCCCAGTGGTAACAGTTTGATACAAATTCTGCTCCCATCTAACACCATCCACAGAGCTGATGTAAAATATCCTCCTTGGTAGAGGGATTATAGGTTGGAATCTGCATGCCATCGGGCTAACCATGGGAGATTTTACTTTCCATACTGCGGGCAAGTTCCATCAAAAGGTCCGCATCGAAGGCTATTGCCCAATGCTTGATCTAGGCATTCCCTTGTCTTCAGAGTTGGGTTCAAAAGTAAAGGCTATGGAGTTGATTGTCGTAAACTCAGAATTGTATCGGCTGTTCAACATCGGATATAAACTGAAATTAAAAAAAACATATGCATTAAAAAATTTTTGTAATGGCCTTTGACTTTAAAACAAAAGTGTAGGGAATATTGGGACATTATGAACCGAATAAGGGCCCTTTAAATTAAAAACCATAATGTAGGAAATACCGGGCAATCTAGAAATATCAGTCTAGAGGGAATATCGAGCAAAGACCCTGAACATTCAAAATCATCTGTAGAATATTTGAAAAATGTGTACCAAGCAATCGACCAAATATTTCTGTTAGGTTAATATACAGAGGAAAGATATTTTTCTTTTAGCCGACTGTTACTAATAATAGCCACGTCTTTTGTCAAGTTTGAGAAAAAATGTAATTTGCCTTATTTCTGTTTAGTGAAATAGTAAAATATATTACATGAACATGTTAGATGAGATTAAATTATCGGTCTAGTTGGTTACACGTGAAAATTCCAATCTTCTGTAAAAAACGAGAGAGAGGAATTTTCTTTAAAAAAAATTATCCTTTTCGAATGAATTGACCCAGATCCACATGAAATAAAGTGGAAAAGGCTATAAGAGTCATTAAAAAGATTCGCAGCTGCTCTTAACCATTAATTGCTCTTGTTGTTATTACCAATAAAAAACAACAAAAGTATTAATTTTAAAAATTTTAAAGTTAAGTAAATAAATATATGTTTACAGAAAGTAATAGTTGACATTTAAGAACTAAATGAAAGACGGCTAAGTACTTTCATTTTTAAAGAGTTGACTTAAATTCTGAAAGTAGTGAAATCGAAAAACGTTCCAAAAATTTTTCTTCTCTTGAACCCTTTAATTTTTCGTCCTCAAATGTTGCAAAACATGAAAATTTAAAAAAAAAAACTCACTTGATTTCTTAAAAAACGTTTCAAATATGTGTCTCATACTCATAAAAATATTGTCCTTTTTGCAATTATGATAAAAATGTTTTGATAAAAAACTTAGCTTTCTAAATACGTAAAAAAAGAAAGCTTTCACATTTACGGTATGTTACAAAATAAAGGAATAAAATAAAGAAAGAAAAGCGTTGCTTTATCACTCATATTGACAGGATTCTTTGTAAAATGAAAATTTTATGACGTACAATTCTTAGACAGGTGATAGACGTTTATTAAGACGCATTGAGAATAACTAAAGATATAAATAAGTTGATGGACAAGTGTCATATTTGTCAGTTGGACATCTTAAGCACATTTAAATGGTTTTGTTTCGCTAGTTCACTCATAGAACATTTATTTTCATAACCGTAGGTAAATATATTGAAATAATAGTTATTGCTATTTTTTTTACACTGTAAGAAATCAATACTTCGAGATTTCACAAAATTTTCTTGTTTACAAAACCGTTTCTTGAAAAATGCTTAGAACGGTAGATTTGGAAAGTTTAGGAAGGAAATTACATTCTTCTCGTAAGGAAACTCATTTCGTCAAAAGTATTAGATTTCATGCAATATATCGATCAATACAATGGATTAGGAAATACAATATGAAGTTGAAGGAATTTAACTGAATGAGTACTTATTGACTGATAGAAATCACATCTCGAAAACGTGATTGAAGAGCAAGGAATCGAATTTCGTCAAAAGTATTAGGTTTCATGCAATATATCAATCAGTACAATGGATTAGGAAATGCATTACAAAGTTAAAGGAATTAAACTGTATAAGTACTTATTGATTGATAGAAATCACAACGCGAAAGCGTGGTTGAGAACCCCAGACTGAGACGCGACAGAATGAACGAGCAAGCACACTAACTCCTGTACCAACCGGTCATACATAGAAAATGGCCTTAAAATAATATTAAGAAATTGCTGGAGAACCACAGAATGAGAAGACATATGAGTGAGGAGCAATTTCGTGAAATATTTGAGATCTTTTGTTGAAAATAGCTTGATTTTGTGATGAAATTCTTGCCAAAAATAACGAAAAAGAACTGAAAGATTTACAAATTAAACATTGTATAAATTTATAAAAAAAATTATTATATTAATTATTTCAATGAATTTAATAATGAATACATCAGAGCAATGGTTGCTTAGGGGATAGAGCGCTCGCCTCCCAATGAGATGAACAGGATTCGAATCCAAGTGAAGTCTGGTCGATACGAATCCCACACCCATTTCGAACTGACCACAGTGCTGGCTTAAAAATATCCTCAGTGGTAGACGGATTACGGGTTAGAGTCTCCTTGCCATCAGGCCAATTGTGGGAAGTTTTCCTCTCCATGTGATGCAAATGCAGGTTAGTTCCATCAAAAAGTCTTCCACGAAGGCAACGTATCTCCCACTGCTTGATCCAGGAGTTCCCTTGTCTTCTGAATTGGATTCAAAATAACAAGGCTACGGAGTTGAACATTTGTCGTCGTATACTCAAAACATTGGGTCAGCTGTTCAACGATGGTTTTGAAATAAAATGAATAAATCAGAGCCGTGGTGGCTCAAGAGATAGAGCGCTTGCTCTTCAATAAGGTGAATCGGGTTCGAATCCCAGAGATGGCCGGGTGAATTTAATTCTACACTCGGCTCGCTCCGACCACAGTGCTGACTTAAAAATATCCTCAGTTGTTAGTTCCCTCAAAATATCTTCCACGAAGTCAAAATTTCTCCCAATGTTTGATCCAAGAGTTCCCTTGTCTTCTGATATAATAAATATTTGATAAGATAATACCTGATATAATAAATATTTTATATTTATATAATATCCAATTTATCCAGTCGTCAAATTTATATCACATACAGTCTAATTTAACCAATTCATGCACGAAAGTAAACAAGTGCAAACTGGCACGTAAAAACAGTATTAATTTTTATAATATTACCTGATAATTGAGATTTTGCATAGAATCTTATAGTGTGTCTAATAATGTGACCGGGAATTGAAGAATGTTTTCTTCAAATTTGAAAGTTAGTGTTTCACAAACTGCGATTTCAGTTTTGATGATCCATAGGTTCACTGGCACGAACCAAAATACGAAGGCCAAGTTCAAAATAAAATATACATCAATAATTCATCAAGCATTATTCATTAGTATAATCAAAACTATTTATTTACTCTATATACATTGTCTGCAAGAACTGTATCTACTCCCGATACTGGGAGGCCAGAGACATTTTGTTGAATTTAAATTCTTGATTTAATTTTTGTGTTTGATGTTTTGTTTTTTGTATATTTCATCTCTTTCTGTATTTGTATTTCTCTTTTCTTTTGATCTCTGTATGGCGTTAGGATAATGTATGTATTGCCTGCTGCATTGGAAAGAAAAAAAATTAAAAAAAACATTGTCTGAGAACGAATATTTAAGTGAAAATTGTCTAATTTTATAATAAAGTCTAATACTTTGATTAATCTTAACCGAAATGCTGCTACCATAATTTCTATTAGTAATTTGCAATTTATTTAAACTGATCAGAGTAACATTTGATTTCAATAACAGAAAAGTAACTGATTAAAAAAAGCCACAATCACCTTTATTATCATCTTGCCAACGGGAGAAAAAAAACTAACTTGAAACTTGCTTCAATTTTAAAATTGTAGAATAGGAACTACTCATTTAATTTTTAAAAAAAAATTCTGAATTGTCTGAAAATATTTCTTATTAAACTCAAACACATGCTAAGAGCTGCATATTAAAACTCCTGTAGATGCAGAAATCACCGATATATCCTGCAATGGCATTTCTATTGATATTTCCACTAATAAAATGCGGTTATAAAATAATAAATTTCTATTCCTCAAATCTTGTAACATCTTAAAGAGTAGCAAAAAAAGCTCATTATTTAGAATGCACTTCAATTCAAACTCATTGTTGGTTAGAAAGGAAAAAAAATCGAATTAGTCATTCTTCATTAGATGGAAACTGTTTTGGAAAAGTTTGGTAGGCAATTATCATTATCTCTCAGTGAGGGTTTGTTCAAAGACTCGTTCCCAAACTAGGAACAACATTTAAAAGGGTTGGTCCACTTAATCACAATGCCATTAAGAAAGCACTTTCATCAGTGGCAAACGTAAAAGTTCATCAGTTGAAATGCTCTCATTTCATATTTTGTTCTCCTACACCTGTTCCACATCTGTCTGTGTACTCAACAGACGATTAGAAGAAGGGAGTCAGTCCTTGTAGCCTTTACAGTTCAAAGATCATTATCATTAAGGTGCAGGCAAATTACCAGCGGTTGATGTTTCGTTTTTTTTATTACAGTTTAACCTTGCATTATGCATTCATTTGCGTTAGTAAAAAAGTTTATAAAGAGAATGAATTACGTCATACGCTAGAAATGGATCAAAATTTAGCCAATTTCTTTTTACAAACGGGTGCCATGATTAAATTTATTTTATTAATAAGAAGCATTTGCAATTTAAAATAAATGCATTTTATTAAACTGAATTTATTAAATTCACTAAATCTTTGGATGTTAAAACGAAATCTAATGCGTTTTATATATTTTTCTTTTTATTGCTAGAATGGCTACTTACATTTAAAGCAAACTAAATTACAAAGAAAAGGTAACAAACGCTTATTTATTCTTTTATTTTATTCATAATTCCAGCAAACAAAATGAAGGTTGAATTAATTTTTTTATTACTCTATTGTACTCACTTGAAATGTCAGAAAAAAGTAGAAATATTGTACCTAAACGTGACAAACTAATAAACTTAATTGTTACATTAGTTAACATATATTGAAAGTATTAACCATTTAATTAATATAGAATGTATATTCACTTAATGTTTTAGCTATTACGCTAATTATATTCAGCTAGAGTGAGTATTTTTGGCATTTATTAAGAAAATGTATTTAATAAGTGTATTGAAAAAACTGCATTTTTCTATTCACTTAGAATGTGCATTTAGGCCCGTTTTCAGAATGGCATTTTGAGATAAAAACAATTACAGTTTAGACACATTTAATGCAGGCAGTTTTAAAACTTATTGTAAATAATATTGTTGTATACAAATATTTACAAAGCATGATTGCATATTAAAAATAATATTAGATAGAGCATTGTTAATTAAAAATACGAAAAATAATAATGAGTATTTAAAACTCAAAATTTTTGCTTATTTACTTCATATTTCATGTGTAAAAAATTAAAGCAAGCTGGACAACGTATTTTTGAACTTCTTACACTATGAAAACACCTATACAGGTTTAAACATATTACCCTAATATACGTTCAAACTAGAAAATAATAAACGTTTACCTTTCTTAGATTTCTTTTTGTCGTATGCCTGTTTAGGTAGTGGGGGTGCGATGCTCCTGTTTTTCAGTGGCGCCATCTATGGCCAGGAATTCGACTTCTGCCGCGCCATTCACACAACCGCAACCCGTTTATAGGGTGGGTCACATTCACACACAATGGAGAAAGCACATAGAACACACTGAGAGAGAAAGAAACATCCATGCCTTGTCCGGGATTCGAACCCAGGACCTTTCTGATGCAAGGACAGTTCCCTGCCCCCTACACAGGCCGGTTGGTACCTTTCTTAGATGTTCCTACTATTCGCAATTGCGATGAATTTCTCCCTACTGTTTATTGAAAACAATTTGCGGTTCCACCCCAACCCCCTTATAATCTTTTATTCCATCCCCCCAATTAAAAGATAGCAGTCTTCTGTATAGTAAGAAGGAAAAAAACGGACCATCCTGAATAACTTTCCATCTAATGATCTGATATTCAAGCTCTAGGACTATACCTTATAGTTCGAGGGGATGACCTCAAATATGGTAATTAGTTAGTGTTGACGATATTTTAAGTTACAAAATGAGATACACAAATGTACTTTAATAAACATACCCCCAAAATATAGGGTATAGAAGCAGTCTAGGAAATATGGTCCCCATAGTTTGGTTAGGAGAGTGATCCAAAGTTTGGACCCCATAACGTTAATTTTACTTTTTACATATTTCGCCATATCTCGAGAACTTCTTAAGGGAATTAAAAAATTTTACTCCCAGATAAAAAAATTTTTTATCCAAAGATAATTTTTATACAATAAATTTTAGTAATCATTTATCATGTTTTACTTTTTTATTATATAATAGTAGAAAATTTTTGAATTGCAAAGTATAAAATTTTTTTTATGTAATTTTGAAGTTTGTAATTTTCATTGACAAAGTGCAAAGTTTGAGCGAAATCGGCTGAATAATTCCTGAGAAATCGAATTTTAAAAACGTGTAATATTTATACCTTACAATTCAAAAGTTTTTCGATTATTATTAAATTTAAAATAATAAAAAATAATAATTATTTACTAAAATTTATTTTTTTTGCATGGAATTATCTTCGGGTAAAGAAATTTCTTAATTGTGTGTAAATTTTTTTAAAACCCTCTTGAGATGCAGCGATCGCTCTCCTGACTAAACTATGTGGACCTTATTTCCCAGACTGCGGCTACCCCCTGTACTTTGGGAATCAAAGATCCGAATCCGTTGAAAAAAAGGTATGAATTTATTAAGAGAAAGTACGTTTTCGCGTCTGATTTCGTAATTTAAAATATCGTCTGCATTAATTAAATGGCCAATTTGAGGTCACCCCTTCGAATCATTAAGTTTGAGTCCTATAATATGAAGATCCGATCATCGATCAAAAATAAATCATGGCAGACCGCTTTTTTTTCTTTTTTTTTGTGTGTGTGCTCTGTATATACAAGTTTACCATGTTTCTTAAATTTGATATAATAGTTATTACTCAATGAAGAACTCCTTTAAGTTATCGCTGTTGACCATGGATTTTCTTCCAATATTATTGATTTCCCCTATCGAAAATCATTGACGCAATCTATCAAACTCTTCAATTTGAACTTAAAACATTTAATAGCTTAACCTAATTATCAGAAAAGCAGTCCCCATATTGCTATGATTTTGGATAAATTTGAGCTTGAAGTCATTTTCCCCTGCATAAACAAACTATACATTTCTCTAACGTTAAAGACCTTATTGCTGATATTGATAACTGGGGTATTCATCAAATTTCTTATTATTGTGGTCTGTCGCAGATTGGACAAAATGAGCATAGGGGAGAGTGGGGTCAATTGTAACATTTTTTACTTAACTATTTTTAATTAACAAAAAATTCAATATATTATTAGTATTAATTGACAGACGAGTAAAGTAGACTATCCTCTACTAGAAAAAAGTTAAATACCTTATTTTAAATGTTATTATATTAGTTATTAACAATTTTTGACAGTCGTGATTACGTATTGGACAGA